>NC_133376.1:24741238-24781424 GCF_049309525.1 Garra rufa
TAAAACAGAAAATCAGATTGTTTTTCAACATTCCCTAACTGTCTTTAACTAGAATACACAGAGTACACAAATAATACACAATATTTAACGCAGTTAGCATGGGACGTTGCTAGGGTTGGCCACCCCACTTACAACTGCTGCTTCTGTCTCTTTTTTCTTCTTGACAAGAAGTGGGTTTATTTAGTCACAGAATGTCTTTGCAACCACATTAAATGGGAGACTTCATCTTAGTGCCAGACACTAGTCAAAAGAGCACGAAAACTGCAGTGACGAGGGAGCTTTAGTACAGTGATTCTCAACTCCAGTCCTCGGGGCCCCCTGCTCTGCACATTTTGTATGTTTCTGAATCTGACACACTCATTTCAGTTCATGGATCTTTCTCCTAACGAGCTGATTATCTGAATCAGGTGTGTTAAATGAAGGAGACATACAAAATGTGCAGAGCAGTGGGCCTCGAGGACTGGAGTTGAGAATCACTGCTTTAGTAGTACAAAAGTGAACTGCGGTCAGATGAGAGGTTGTCAGACCATATGTCAATAGAAACAAATTTACCTGTCCTGTAAGCCGCTATACTGTGCTCATAGCACACGTGCTTCAACTGCACGGACAAATGCAGCAGCGTGCGCTGTAGCCTGTATCATTTAATAATAAAGCATGAATGAAAATATGAGCATGTGTGTCAGATCCGCGTCACGTTCGGTACCGGCAGCTCTTAAAGTAATAGCAGTCTAATAACCTAATAACCCAGCTGCTGTGATGTCTGTTAAGCAAAAAAAAAAGAAAAAAGAAAAAAAAAAAAAAAGACAAAAAAAGAGAAGAAAAGAAATCATGCCTTAAATTTGACATGCTTAAGAGGTAAAAAGTCGAAATTATGACTTATTAGGTCATAATTACGTGACAAGTCAAAATTATGACTTAAAAAGTTATCTAATGTTTTAAAGTATAAGTACAAATTGCCCCGTTTATCATTAGACCACTATCCTGTGACAAATGTTTTTTTTTTAAGTCATTAAGTTAATTTCGACTTGTAAAGTCATAATTTTGACTTTTTAAAGTCATAATTTTGATTATTTAAAGTCATAATTTTTCACTTTTTTAAGTCATAATTTCAACTTTTTAAAGACATAATTTCCACATTTTAAAGTCAAAATTTCGAGGTTGTATCTTGCAATTATGACATTTTTAAGTCGTAATTTTGACTTTTTATCTTGTAACTAGAACTTTTTAAGTCATAATTTTCATTTAGTAAGTCTTAAAGTCATATTTTTTACTTTTTATCTTCTAACTATAACTTTTAAAGTCATAATTACGACTTAGTAAGTTATAATTTCGACTTTTTATCTCATAATTACAACTTTGTAAGTCGTAATTTAATAAATAATTTTGACTTTTAAAAGTCAAAATTTAGTAAAACTAGTAAAACTAACTTTTAGTAAAACTAACTTTTACTAACTTTTAAAGTCATAATTTTGACTATATAAGTAATAATTTTGACTTTTTATCTCGTAACTATAACTTTTAAAGTCATAGTTTCGACTTTTTTAAGGCATGATTTTTTTTTTCTTACATGGCAGAAATGGTATTCAATATTTATATATATTTAATTTAGTATTTAGTGTTTGATAACTTAATTCAATATCTGTATATTCCCTACTTGCTGAAGGGCACAGGTAAATATTGGGTTTATATGATTTTTTTTTTTTTTTAGTTTGAATGTGAATTTATTGAAGTAATAAAAGTACATTTAAAACCTTTAATATAAGGTGTAATTAAGCGTGATTAATCGTGATTGATTTCAGGAAAAAGTGTGATTAATTAGTTATTTTTTTAATCAATTGACAGCACTAATTAAAATGTTGACACAGGCTTGTCTATATGCTAAACAAACGTTTTGTTATTTAACATTCCATCACGCTATTCTCAAAACTACCTTAAAAGTCATTTCTCGACAACTCACTGTTTTCCATTTCTAGCTGTGTGGCACTGTTTCAGTTGTGCATGTCAATGAAGATGTGAAAATGTAATGTAAAGCGGCCAGTCAATGCTGTCAGTCGTGACCAAAGTCTTATCTGAGATGTACATCATACAGTCTGACATAAAAGGCGAATGATATCACACAGTCTGTCTTGGCTTTTACCCAAGATATCATCTAGCAAACAACATTTGTAAAGGATAGAAAAACTGCACTTTTTTTGCAGGAGATCACGAGAGTCAAGCCAACAAAAACATATGCACACTTATCACATTATGTCTATAACCTTTCCTCCCTTTAGCATACAAAGTATTAGCTGTGCTTTGAGGTGTAAAAGGCAGAATAAATCTAAATAAATATGTTCTCTCTCACACTCTATCTGTCTCTCCCTTTCTCTGTCTCTATAGAAGCGAGTGAAGGCTGCGATAAGTCAAGAACAAATTTAATCAACTACTCAGCGCTTCAGGGGGTGGAAGCGTGGTGTTGACTCGGCGGTGCTATTTGTTCTATTGTAGCAAAGCGCAGTCAAATGTCATGTTTCTAGAGCAGAGCGTGGCAAATGTGCAGCCGCATGCGTGAACGCTCCTCACATGCGCTGCTGATGGGAGATGGCAGGAAAGACTGTAGCAGTCGAAGGTGATGAGAGTCGAACGTACTGCCGCTTTAATAGAGTCGAAAGCTCAATGATCTGCAAATGCAAAGACACAAGCGCTACAAATGCGTACATGAGTGGATCAAGACGCGGACACATGGAAACATGATGGGCTTAAGGCTGAACACACACACATATATACACAGAGATGTGCACTATCCAAAGAGCAGACCCTCTATCTAATGTCCATTAAGAGATGGTGGTTAAAGTCTCAGGTTCATTCTATTTTTCCCAGGGCTATGTTCATATCAGCTCCAGGCCGCAGGTTATTCTCTAAATTCGAAATGTCTCCCTAAGCTGAATCAGGGGACTCACCACTTCTTTCCTTTTTCCTGCTGCTCCCGCTGTGCTGAAAAAGAAAATGCCACTGAGAAAGCCAATATGGGCTTATCAGCCCTATCAGCAGAAAATGAATTTGAACTCGGGGTGCCGATGATGGTACTGAGATAATGCATGATGGGTAAGGGACATTGTTGGGGGGAAAATGTGTATTATTATATATATTTTGTCTCTGTGTGTCTGTGTGTATCGGTACATGCCATACACACAAAACAAAAAGGACAACCATACAATGTCAACCATATTAAAAGTTTTAGCTAATCTTATAAGAATGTTTAATTTTTACAACTTTTAACCCAACTGAAGTTTATACTGAAGAAAAAGATCAAGTCACCGTAATTTCTATAGTGCTTTATACAATATAAATTGTGTCAAAGATGAACAGGAAGATAGCAAAATCAATTATAAAAACTCAGCTATGGACACAGTTCAGATTCTGCTGTAAAGAAGTTCTAAAAAAGAGTGTCATCATTTAGATCAAGTCTATTCAGTGTTGGTTTAGTTTAGATCAATAACAGTTTGAAGTTCATTAAATTAAAAAAAAAAGTTAAATTCAGCTATAAGCAGTTGCAAGATGTTATTTATATATAATATTTATAATAGTTATACAACAGTTCTTTCTGGTACTCGAATCTGATTGGCTGAGAAGAGTGTGATATTTTAATGATAACAGAACTCACTATTTGTATCAGTTTACAGTATTTCTCACAGCAAGTGTTATGGTGGATACCCAAATCCACTTTCATTTTATAAGTATTATATAAGTAAAACTGTGTTTTTGTCACAAAAAAATAGTTCTAAGAGTTGTATGTAAGAATTTATTAGTTTAGATTGAAATATGCAGTTTGTTAAAAAAGATAACGTCTATTTGAAAATTTACTTTGATGTTTTCGGAGATGTGTCAAAGGGTGTCAGCGACCGTTCAGTGCTTATGAACCTGCCGAGAGCAGCCTTACCTTGGCCAGATCTTCTGAAATTTGATGCAGACTCTGATTTCTCAATAGTGGTTAAACATGAGTTAGAATTTGTTTTGGGTAAATCTTACAAATAGTCTTTGGTCTCATTAATCTATTGTTTGTTCCAGAGCAAATAGTGGGCTAAGGGCAAAATCTCATCACGTTATATTTGATATATCTTTATTGTTGTAAGACTCAGCCAACAAATTCAGTGAGCTGCGCTGTCATTGGAAATAACCCTTAACAAGGATAGTATGACAAATATATCGCTTTCCTTACCGGACATTCAAACTACTGTTTTATTGTGAATATGAAATTGAACTAAAGAATGAATGCTGTATCAGATGCAGGTAATCACACTCTTACAGTCAATCTGTCTCTTACTCTACATAATACAATGAGCTTTTAATACAGTAATATAAAAAGATTTCAATAAAGCAACTTAACATTTTTGTCGTTATTGGTTCTAATGTGACAATGTGGCTTTGAGCTGTTTAACTATGATCTTGAGATATCGGCATGCTGTGAATACCTATGGCCGTGCCGACATACAGCCATACCGCATGGCTGCTCATATATATAAAGGCTTGAAATTCTAAAAAAAAAAAAAATGCATTTGCATGTAGATTTGCTCTTCACACAAAGCTATTGAATGACCTCAGAACACTTAGCACAAAGCATTGTATAGATTTAATGGTTATTTTCTGTCCTTTTTAAACTCTAGTTCCCATTAATTATAATTCCACATTTGAAAATGTTTAGTTGACATTTCATTCAACATTTCCTGAGGATGATTCAATCTGTATAATAACATACTTATTTTTATTTGTCATATTAAATATTGTTTTTAAATTAAGTGTTGTGTTCAATAAATTAACTATCATGTGTCATTTTGGTATCCCAAGCTAAGTCCTTTTTGAACTTGCACGTAATCTTTGGATCACGAAAAGAGGTCAAGGTCACCTCCCGTCTCTCATCTCGGTGCAAAACCTACAATTAAATTCTGTCTGCCTTTGGCATCTTTGTCCCTCAGTATGGCTTAATTTCTTCAGTTGATAATATTGAAATGTGCGCTGTGAGTCTGGGCCCGCTGAAAGTGTGCTTCATGCATTAATAAGTCTCTCTCTGAGCGGCATCTTTGTTGTTTAAGCTCCCTACGTCCTACATGAAAGGGCATATTTAACTTCACATCTTACTCAACCTTTCAATAGAAGAGTGATGGGAATTTCGGAATCATTATTTCAACCGGTTACACATTCTGAATCAATACCAAGAACAAAGCTTAGTCTGACAAGATAGTTGTATAATGGAGCACTTGTGTAAGGTTGACGTACGATTCTATCACTGAAAAGACCAGTGAGGCGCGAGCGCAGAGGTGTTACCGCCTGCCGAGTAATGCTGGGTTAGTGAATTGTTTGTGTTCCAGTTTGAGTGTCTGTGATTAACAGCGATTGGAGTTAACGAGTCATCCACTTTGGTCTTGTTTTTGGGGAAGTCTCAGAGAGTGGCCATTAGCATTTTCAGATAAACATAGATAAATGCTAGCTGTATTCTCGATGCTGAAATATACACTTTCTGAGTTGAAACGTGCACATTTTTGGCCTATTTGTTTAGACAGTGTAAATTTGAGAGAATTTGAAGTGTGAATTGAAACAGTTGAAAGTGTTTATAAAAGCATTATTGTATGTGTAAGTGTTATATCGAATATAATGACATTTTTGATTACCCTTGAGTAGTATGTGCATAACTTACAACTTATTTTTTATATTTTAACTTGCATGTGAACTTGTAAGATTATTATTTAAATTCTGTGTTTGTATTTATATCAGGGCTGTCAGCGTGACCACATTAACAGATGCAATTTAATTCAAGATCCATGAAGTGCATCTACAACAGCACATGCTCCTGTAACCCTGGTAAGTGGATTTCTAATTTCTATTTTAAATTTCTATTCTAAAAGAAAATTAGATGGCACTCTGCTCTGGATAAATGTGAAATTGTGTGCATACACAAAAAACTGGCCTACCATCAAAGCTCATCGAGTTTGAAGAACCATTTAAATGCAAAACACACCACAGTTTCTACTAGCAAACCAAACAAGTTTTACAATCATGTTTATTAGTTAACATTAATTTATTTTTTAGTTAATGCATTAAGTAATATTATGTAGCAATGCAATACATTTGTCATAGTATTAATTCATCTTCATGGTTAGTTTATGTAAGCCCAGGTCTATTAATTAATATTTACACATTAAACTTTTATGTTTTGTAAATGTTGCAGTTAATATGAACTTGGATTAATAAAAGATTTACGTAGTAAATTTAAGTAGTACATTGTTAGTTTGTGTTATATAGTTATAGTGTTAAAAGATGGATCCTTAATGCAAAGTGTTACCAGGTTTTTTTCTCTCTTTGGTGCAAATGAGACAAGTAATATAAAGGGCACTCTTCATAAATATATGGTATGGCACTGTCAAAGCTGATAATTATGCATACAGGCCTGTAGTTTTCTCAGAAAAACACATTAGCTATAATCAAGCAGGATTAAGGTGTATATGAGTGAGATGAGTGTGTGAGAGAAAAAGTGAGAAAGTTTGTGCGTGTGTGTGGTCTTACATCAACACAACAGTCCATAACCAAAGGTAAGTGTAGCCATGAGAGATCCTTCAAGGAGAAAAAGCCACTTTAGAAAAGAGAATAAAAGAGCTGGGGAAAAAAAATAGGTAGAAAGGGAGACGGAAAAACAGAGAAGCGCTAAGCAGCACTTCACCAAGCCCCCTCGTGTGACTCCGTCCCACTCAAGGTGATCATGGGTCAGGACAGAACTCAAAGGAGGCGAGGCAAAGCTGGCCCATGGCCACATAAAAAACAGCGCCTCTCACTCCCCTTCCCCGTGCTTCCATTTTTATCCATTTCTTTGTTCAGCGGCAGGGCAGCTTTGAAGCCTTTGCTTTGAGAAAAAAAGCAGCATCCATGAGCACATAGCATTTCCGTTACTAGCGTTTATTCTCAAAGACTACACACAAAGGCACTTGCTATAACATATTGGGATAAATAATTATCTTCTTTATATATTGCTATGGTGCATAATTGTCTTAAAGGAATAGTCAGCCAAAAATGAAAACTGTCATTCACTCAGCCTCATCTCATTATAAACTTGTATGCTGATTTTATGCTCAAACATTTTCTTTTTCTTTTTTCTTTCTTTTTGTTTTGGATAAAATTATACCACTCCAAAGTTTTGGGTATGATTAAGAATTAAAAAAAAAGTTAAATAAAGTATGCAATTCTGACTTTTTTCTCAGAATTGTGATACAAACTTGCAATTGTGAGTTATAATGTCAGAATTGCAAGACATAAACTTGTTATATCTCGCAATTCTAACTTTATAACACGCAACTGCAATTAGGTCAGAATTGTGAGAAATAAACTAATATCAGTACTTTATTTCCCCTCAAAACTGAACTGGACTGAATTTTGACTTTATATCTTTCAATTCTGACTTTATAACTCACATTTTGAGTTTATGTCATGCATTTCTGTGGAAAAAAGTCAGCATTGCGAGTTTATGTCACTCAATTTTGACTTTATAACTTGGTATTGTGAGTTTATATCACGCAATTCTGAGAAAAAGTCAGAATTTTGACTTTATCTTGTAATTCTGACTTTATAACTCACATTTGTGAGTTTATATCATGCAATTCTGAGGAAAAAAGTCATAATTGTGAGTTTTTATCACACAATTCTGAGAAAAAGTCAGAATTTTGACTATATATTGTAATTCTGACTTTATTACTTGCATTTGTGAGTTTATATCATGCAATTCTAAGAAAAAACGTCAGAATTGTGAGTTTATATAACTCAGTTTTGACTTTATAACTTGGTATTGTGAGAAAATGTCAGAATTTTGACTTCATATCTTGTAATTCTGACTTTATAACTCACATTTGTGAGTTTATATCATGCAATTCTGAGGAAAAAAGTCAGAATTGTGAGTTTAAAAAAAAATCATAATAACAGTTTTTTTTTTTTTTTTTTTTTTTTTTTTAGTGGCGGAAACAGGCTTCCATAGAAATGTATCACAGTTTGCACAAAAATATTAATCAGTAAAAGCTTTTCAAAATTAATCATAAGTACCATAACTGACAAAAACTGAGTGGCAAATCAAAATATTGGAATGATTTCTGAAGCATCGTATGACACTGATATAACTGAAGTAATGACTGCTAAGAATTCAGCTCAAGTAAATTATATTAAAATAGAAAAGAGCTATTTTAATTTACAATAATATTTTACAATGCTATTTGTAAAGGAAAATGCTTTTTTTCTGTATCTTTTAATCAAATAAATACAGCCTTAGTAATCAAAAGGGACTTCCTTAAAAATGATAATAATTATTATTCCAAATAATAGTGAATTTAACTTGAGTTTGTTTAAGAATATTTTTAAGTCCATCAACCTTTTGTTTTAATGTCTTAAGGAGAGTTTCTTAATGGGTTTAAACTCCTTATAATTTTACCCTGACTCATTCCTATTTACATAATTTGGACAGATAAGCAAGACAAATCAGTTTTTAGTGTGGAAGACACTGAAGTTAATGGCTTAATAAAGTTAATCTATAATTGACCTCCATGCACTTTAATCCAAAATTACAATAAAAAGGTCCTTTTTTTGTGCAAATCAGATCTTTTCTGCTGAGCCTAAATTAGCTGTAGAGTTTAGCCGCAAAACCTGTTCTCAGAGGACACTGGGTAATGAGCATGCCCCCTGCCATGCCCGGACGTCAGAAGCCAAAAACCGAGCCTCGTGGGCAGGCGCTCTTCACGTGTCAGGGAGCCAGTACCGCTAGGTTGTGCAGGGGCTGCCGCTCCAGTAATTGTGTCCACGGTAGTGTTGCCGAAGTGTGAAATCACTGAACGTTCAACAGAGCGAGACAGAAATAGAGAACAGGGAGGGGGGCATGCTAGGTATTAACCTGATCTCTCTCATGTCAGGACAAGTTTCTTCAGGTACCTACAAGGCCTCTGCTGCTGTAAGAAAGATAAAAAGGTTGTTATTGGAGGGTAAGTCTTATTAAATGCCAGGGTAGAAAACTCTAGTATAATGTTAATCTCTGTGATAAAGACTTACACTCTTCCTACTGTTTTGAGAGTCACGGCTACCTCTGCATGCTGTTAAAAGTTACAAGTTAGCGAGAGACAACCTTCTCGGAGTCTGTACATTTGTCTCTTCCTCTTCTTCTCTCATCTCTCTGCACCTCCGCTCTCCGTCTCTCTGATGTAGTAGATGTTCTGAAGATAGGTCAGAGGGCTGAGAGCACACGCTGGCATATGGACTCATGCCAGCCACCTGAATTTGTGCCAGCTTGGACAGAGATGAGACACAGAACAGGTTATAGCGAACACACACTCGCACACACACAGTTCTCAACTGAACATCTTATGAGCTGTTACTACTAAGACTATAAGTACTTTGAAAGTAAATGGGATTTGTATGAATTTGTCTTATGTATTTCAAAAATATCTCTAGCCAGTTTCGAGTCTGCAGTGATTTTGACGGGGATGTGGGTTGTAAAGGCAGTCCAGGGGCTCTGACTGGCCACCTGTCCCTTAGCTAAAGGTTGGCTTCGCAGTTGCTGCCCAGCTGGCAGAGGTGGTGCTCGTGCCAAATTGGTGTGCCAGGGAGGGGGAGCCCCCTAACAGGGAAAGACAGTGCGGGACCTTGCCTGTCACAATATGCGCTAGATCAGAATCCTGCTCTTTTGGAGTGAAACTTAAACCTGTGAATTGGGAGTCCCAAAATAGCTGTTCTGGACTCCCTGAAACAGCCAAGGTTCATATACTTCATATATTCATATAGTTCATATATTTATATTTACTGCAAAACAGTAACTTCATATAAGCTGAATGTAATAAACATTTAAAATTAAGTTTCAAACTGTGCAAATTTATTTTTGTGACCATATAGATCTTGTTTTATAATATTTGTTCTTACATTCTGAATTCTTCAGTATATCTAAACTATTTGAACTAATTAGAAGTTGCTCTTTTAAAGAGATGGTTCACCCAAAAATGAAAATTCTCTCATTAATTACTCATGTCGTTCCAAAACCGTAAGGCCTTTGTTCATCTTAGGAGCACAAATTAAGATATTTTTGATGAAATCTGAGGGCTTTTTGACCTGCATAGACAGCAACTGACATTCAAGGCCTAGAAAGGTAGTAAGAACATTAAACATTAAAATAGTCCATGTGACATCAGTGGCTCATTATGTTATGAAGCTACAAGAATACTTTTTGAGCACAAAGAAAACTTAAATAATGACTTTATTCAACAATTCCATCTCTTCCATGTCAGTCTTTGATATATACCATGACACAGGGTTCAAAAGGCTCTCAGATTTCATCAGAAATATCATCATTTGTGTTTTGAAGAAGAATGAAGGTCTCACAGGTTTGGACATGAGGGTGAGTAATTAATGACAGAATCTTTATTTTTGGGTGAACTATTCCTTTAAATGCTATTTTGTTCATTGAAAATAATAGTTGGCTTTAAAAATAATGCATTAAAATAATGCTCAACAGATGTGAAATGAACTTTAGGAGGAGGCTGATATTGTATATTGATGCCTCTACTTCATAGTCATGCCTATGTTTGAACTCATTTAGTAAAGTCAAACAAAAGCAAGACAAATATTTTAATAAAATCCAAACAGTCATTGTTACAAGTGACAGAAGTACGGTGTGAGGATTAAGTAACTACGGAAAGGGAAAGGGAATTCAACACCAGCCCCTCTTCTGTTTGAGATGGCATAGAACTAATAACATGTTGCAGTGGTTGATTTTTGGTTTTTGGAGCTTATCACTGAAAATTAATAAGTAATTGTTTTTTAACAGATGCACATCTAAGCCATATAGACACCACCAGCATCTGCTATTGATTAAGGGCAAACATTTGCAGTAAAATAACAAATGGTCTATAATATGTCATGCCCTTGTACATATCTATCATCATGTCTATGATGATATTAGACTATTAGACTACTTAGACTAATATTACTTTAAATTTTCTTAAAGTTCTGCACCAATAGAATCACCAAAGCAAAGCAAAACTTTTAAAACAGGTTTCCTAAAGACTTTTCCCAATCTCCCATTGAATAGAAAAACAGATAGCCCCGCCCCCGATTCACACCATTGGTTGAGGCAGTGTTGCTATGTCAGGCAGGTCTGAATTCTCAAACAAACAAAGCTGTGTTTTGATAGTGCCACAGTGTTTACACTGAGGGAATGAGTCTACAAATGGATGACTTGTAGTAGTTTGAAACATTAAATGACACTTTAAGATTGAAAAGTGAGTCTGGAAGAAAAAAATGTCTTTAGGTTGTTTAATTCTAACTCAGCATTATTCAGTAGTGCAGAAAGAGGCTATACAGTTGAAGTTGAAGCCTCTTATCCCTTATGCATGCCTGGATGATCCTGAGTGGAAGGGTCTGTGATTATGGGGGCATCATGGGTCAGAAGGAACATTGGACATTAGGACAGATGCTCCAAACTTGATCTGCTCTTGGCAAGGGGTTAATGTGAATTTCTGAAAGTCAGCTTTTAGATAACTCACCAGACTCCCAGAAACACAGCAATTTACAGGGGTAAACTCACACCCCTGGAATGCAGTTCAGAAGACAAAAAGAGGAAGGAGGAACAGCATGAGCTCAAAGGAAGAGAGGTGGGGGTTCCTCCATATAAACACACCAATCATTAGAGTATAAAATACAAGTAATCATCACAGCCATTTCTGTGTGAATAAATATTCTAGATGAATGATTCTCTGCAGTGTGTAATACCCAGGCTTTTCCTCTCAGAGCAAGTGCCGCTGTGGGCTCAAGGCTATAAGGGTGAATAGCAGAATTATGTTAAACGTGTCCACTCTCTGTATAAAATGGCTTAAAGCGCTGTATAACACCACATTTCAGAATTCCATAGATGCGAGAGTCATTTAGCATAATGTTCGCTCATGTTATCAAAAAAGTTGGCATTAGCATTGGAAAGGTGTGCAGACTTTAATTGTGCAATTCTCTTATTGCTGTGCTGGTGTCTGCGTTTTAAAAGACTGCAAGTCTTTTGGGTCCATGCTGACAGATTCTCCAGGGTTTTGTTCCCATTACTTCAGGGATGCGTTGAAAAACGGTAAAATCGCTCTGGAATGAGCTGTGATTGAACGCAGCGCAAATGCTCCAATCCCGTCGAGGCGCTGTGCGGGGTAACATGTCCCCCTGTTTGTCTGGCTGGCGTTTAGGGAAAAGTCCCTGGGGGCCATGTGCACCTGCAGTGTTCCTGCCACCAATCCTTCAGTCCTTGGCACCAAAAAAAGCACGATGTGACAAAAAACAAGAGGAAGGAAGAAAAATTGAAAGGAAACGGTGCTCTTGGAGTACAAAAACTTTTCTCTTTTGCACACATTTTCTCTTTGTTTCCCAGTGTTTTGGAGGTGCTTTTCAAAGAGAATGCAGCTGGGAGGAGGATGAGGGGGGATGGATGTTCTTCCGGGCGTTCTTTCTCGTGGCTGTAGGGTGTTGGAGTCAGAAGTTTACCTGGAAAGTGCTGAGGCAAGACTACCCACACCTCTAACCGCCCTGCCCTTTCATTCCTGCTCCCACGCACATGCTGCGCATCCACGAACGCACGCCATCGGATCTCAACGCACGGTCTGTCAGGCAACGGGGGTCAACACCTCCAAGTAAACAAGACGCAATCTTTGGCTAACAGGACTCAGTCTCAACTTTCATTTCTGACAGCAAGCTCGCCGTGAAGGATAAAAGAGCAAAATACCAACTGATAAAGTGTAGAAAAAGCTTTGTAAATAACTACAGAGGGGGGAAGAAGGATGGAGAGGAACAACACAGGAGGATGTCTGTAGGTCAATCATCCAATTAATCCCAGAACTTCACAAAGTCATGAGCATTTCACATCCACTAAAGTTTGTTAGTGGTCATGTGCTTTTGTTCTCAGGGAGTGGTAGAAATTAAATCATTCTGACCTTGCTTGAAGCAAACAAAATAATAGACTTTATTCCTGTATATAGATTAGTTTGTATCTTAGAGAGAGTTTTGATTTTAAAGGATTAGTTCACTTCCAGAATAAAACAATCCTGATAATTTACTCACCCCCATATCATCCGAGATGTTCATGTCTTTCTGTTTTTTAGTAGACTTTTGAGGAAAACATTCCAGGATTTTTTCTCCATATAGTGGACTTCAATAGGGATCAGCAGGTTGAAGGTCCAAATTGCAGTTTCAATGCAGCTTCAACGGGCTTTTCACGATTCCAGCCGAGGAATAAGGGTCTTATCTATAGCGAAACGATCTGTTATTTTATAAAAAAAAAAAAAAAAATCTACATTTTTTTTAACCACAAATGCTCATCTTGCACTAGCTCTGCGATGCACATCTGCGACTTCACTTATTACATAATCACATTGGACAAATCACTTATGGTTGGTTCTTGGTCTGTGAAAAACGAAAAACATCTAATTTTCTCTTACAACTTCAAAATTGCTTAACATCGTTGTTTTACCTTTTTTTTTTGTAAAGGCTGTTTGACTTTCTTTGCACGTTCACTTTTTAAACACTGGGTTGGTACTTCTGCCTATGTCACACGTGACCTTTCCAACGAGCTAGTGCAAGTTTTTTAGAAAATTGCTAATTGTTTTACTGATAAGACCCTTATTCCTCAGCTGGGATTGTGAAGAGCCTTTTGAAGCTGCAATTAGGACCCTCAACCCGTTGGCTCCCATTGAAGTGCACTGTATGGAGAAAAATCCTGGAATATTTACCTAAAAAACCTTAATACTTTTTTGACTGAAGAAAGAAAAACATGAACATCTTGAATGACATTGGGGGTGAATAAACTACCAGGATTTTTTTATTCTGAAAGTGTACTAATCCTTTTAACACTTTAAACACCATAAATGCGGGAGTTCATTGTTCCATTTCATTTACATGTCCAATATTTGGTTGTTTGTATTTATTTCCAAATTTGCTACATTTTCCACATGCTTATCAGCTAGAGGATTTTTTTGAAACTTTGCATCAAAAGAGTTGGAAAATATCTATGAGACCCTGAGGGGTCACGTCTGCATGCATTGACATTTACCAAGAGATCTTCTCAAATGAGATGCAAAGCACTTATGTTGGAATTTAAAACCTTTTTGCTCTAGAAACTTGCTACTGCGAGTTGATTCTAGCTAAAAGTTTACAGAAGACAACTATAATGTTTGACTTTCGAGTCAAAGGTGATCAAAAGTATTTGCCCTACACTGTGTTGGAGATGCTTCGAAAGCACTTGCTGTTGAAGGATTTGGATGAGTATTAGCCAGGCAGGAGCAAACCACCATTCTGATTACTCTTTAAGCACACGAATTATATCACAAAATCAGCAATTTTGTAGTCTGTTATGAGTCTCCAGATAGGTGGGGATGGGAACAACTTGTGATAGTAATTCCTGCAGATTTGCTGTCGGACACATTAGAATTCTCCACAGTGCAGCTGTTATCCAGAGTTGTTTTATCAAGCCTTGTGAGTCATTTGCGAAGGCACACAAGTCTCAAGTACTAATTAACATGCCTCATCCCAACCCCTGTATTTACTCACTAAACCTAGATATCCCCCACTGATATGGATTGTAAACAAACATCCATATTTTTGGCAGAGTCTGTGTAGTAATTTCAAGCTTGACATATTTGAAATTAGTTCTGCTGCCACAGATCAGTGTCTGCATTACACAGTGTCATTTCCTCTCCACTTTTATTTATGCGGTTGTCATTTATTTGCTGTAAACAAGATTGTTTTTATCCACTAAAGGAACCCGAGGAGTGACCTCTAATGTTTGTAATGTAATTCCCTTTCTAACATGTTGTGAAGTGCTATTTGTTAGTTTAGGCATTTTGAGTGCAGAAATAAAAATGAAAATGCTAATTGCTGTCCAATTAGCTTTAATCAATGCAAGTATAATTATGGTAGAATATCAGCAACAAGATCAGTGATCATTACGCACACAATCTTGCCCTTTTCTCTGTCTTCAAAATCAATAAAACAAGGCTTTAATACCTTGTATTGCATATTTGTACATACTAATATCCAGGCGTCCAAACAATTTCTGGAGAATTTTTCGTTTCTTAACATCCGTCATGCTGTCAATCTCTCTCCATAAACCTATAAACCTTGAGACTTTAAAGTTTTTTTGAATTGACAAGGCTTTAATTGAACTGGCATTTAAAGGCATTAACTTCTTTTACAATTGCGCACAACAGTATTTAAATATAATAGGAGGAAGTGTTTTAACAGAGAGAGAGAGAGAGAGAAAAAAAAACTAAACACATTAAGTCTGTTAGTGATAAAAGGGTTACATTAAGCTTTCTAAATTCTAAAGACAAACACTGTCACAGCATTCATGATGCAATTGCACTGCAATGACATTTTACGCATACAATTATATGTAACCAAGACCAATTAAAAACAGAGAGTTGGAATAATATGCCTGTATGTTTAGCATGTTAAAGGTTTGTCCTGTAATATTTGATTAGTTTTCACATGCAGGGCTGGTTTGGATGTGTGTGTGTGTGTGTGTGCGTGCGTGCGTGCGTGCGTGCGTGCGTGCGTGCGTGCGTGCGTGCGTGTGTGTGTGTGTGTGTGTGTGTGTGTGCATGATGAGCTGTTTTGGCTCCCTCTGTCACCTCACTATGTGCTTTTTTGGATGGACAGGCAGAAGGGTGAGGAGGTGCAGAGCTGCACAGATGGAATGCCAGGCTTGGGATGCAGCCCTGAAATTGGAGGGTGTGATGGGTGGAGACGAGGGTTGGAGGGGGGTCGGTGGTTTGTGTCAGACTCATGGCTGGTGGCTGTGGACATAGGGCCTGGACGCTCTTGGCAGTGTGATCTGGATGGTCTCAAAGGCAGAAAAACCACAAATGAAAACAATAAACAATAAACTGGTCTCGGTAGAGCTGTTGCAGAAAGAGCAAATATAGAACAATTCCCAGGAAAGAGATATGAAGTGCAAGAATACCATTTCCCAAGTACCATTTATAGCTAGAAGGGATTTTTTTTTTCTGCAGTTGTAGGATGGACTGACTGGAAGATAACCAAAAAAAAGTGTCAACACATTACAATAAAGTTCAATTTGTTAACTTTACTTAAAGAGATAGTTCACCCAAAAATGATCATTATTTACTCATTTTCATGTTGTTCCAAATGTGTATTATCATTATTTGTTTTTGCAGAATACAAGAAGATATTTTGGAAAACGTCATGACAATCTGTATGCATCTGAAGATCAGTGTTTGATTTGGTTTGAAAATGTGTAAAGGCTTAGATATCAATCTGTTCATCATACAAAATGATCTTGCTGCTTCAGAAAATATACAATATACCAGTTGAGTACAGAAATAAGAGATTGTAATTAGGGAAAGTAAATTATTACAGAATTTAACTTTTTGTATGAACTATTCCTTTAATACATTAAAGGTTTTATGAATCATGATAAACGTTTTTGTTGGCGGCATTTATTGTTCTATACGGAAGCCTGTTTCTGTCACTGAATAAATAAAAGGTAAGTGCGACTTTTTATCTCACAATTCTGACTTTTTTTCTCGCAAATTGCAAGTTTACATCTCACAGGTCGGACTCTTTTTCTCAGAATTGTAAGATATAAACTCGCAATTTTGAAAAAATAAAGTCAGAATTGCAACGTAAACTCAATTTTGAGTTTTTTTCTCAGAATTGTGAGTTTGTATCTCACAGTTGTGACTTTTGTTCTACGTATTGTGAGTTTATATCTCGCAATTCTGACTTTATTTCTCGTAATTGTGAGTTTATATTACTCAGTTCTGAGAAAAAAGTCAGAATTATAACTTTTTGGATCTCGAATCTGATTGAAATCTGAACTTCGAATCTGAACTTCTGGTTCTCGAATCTGATTGGCTGATAAGAATTTGATATTAGAGCAATATCATAACTTCAACAGCCATTTCACAGTTTGTAACTGTATCACTCCGCTTTCGGTGCTTCTTACAGCGAGTGTCATGGCGGAAGCCCAAATCCACTGTAATTTTATAAATGATACTGTTTTTGTGTCACGGAATGTAGTTTTAAGAGGTTTTCAGGCAAGAATGTACTTGTTTATAGTTCAAATATGCAGTTTGTTAATAAAGATAGTGTCTATTTGAAAATTTGTGTCGAAGTTTTTGGACATATGAGCTCCAGGGCGTTAGCGAGCGTTGAGTGCTCATGAATCTGCCTGAGAGCAGTCTCACCTCGGCCAGATCTTCTGGAATTTTCCCGCTGGCTCTGAAGTCTCTATAGTGGTTAAAAATTAGAAATAATTTATTTTGGGTAAATCTAACGGGTAGTCTTTGATCTCATTAAATTATTATTTGTTCCAGAGCAAACGTTTGCCTAACAACTTTTATGTTGACTGTTGTTGTGATTTATTAAAAATATATATATATATATATATTATTTATGAAATAATATTTTATATAAAATAGTAGTAGTATTTAAAAGTGTTTAGTATGGGAAACAGTTTTTTTTTATATGGTGATTTTAGTTACATTGTTAGGGGTTACATCACCCTTAACAGATGAAAGGATATTAACGTTACAACAAAGATAATGCTTTCCTCAGCAGATATTCAAAATAATGTTTATTTTGAATACAAGACCGATCTGAGAGATAAATTCTGGATCAGATGCAGGTAATCACACTCACCCAGTCCATCTCTAATACATAATACAGTGAGCTTTTAAAACAGTAATACAATAAGCTTTCAATGAAGCAACTCAACATTCCTTCATTGCTAGTTCTAAAGTGATGTTTTCAAAGTATTAATGGAGGCTTGGGCTCAGCTGTTAAACTGTCAAACTTAAATTTAAATTTGTGGCGGAAAGAAGTAGTTCTGCACAAAAGAGGGCTTTTAAAGTGTTATTTTGTTTGTATTTACACACTCGTGCCATCAAACTGTTGTATAAACGCAATATCACACGAGTAGACGTGAGATACTGTATGGCTGTATATCGGCACACTGTGATTACTTACGGCCGAATCACAGCAGTGCCGATATACAGGCATATCTCATGTCTACTCGCAATTCTGACTTTATAACTCGCAGTTGCGAGTATATATCTCACAATTTGGAGAAAAAGACTAACTGACATGTCTGTCCGTAGCATTTTGTCCTGCTAGTGGCGTTACATCAGCCTTCACCCTCAGCCAAATGCCACAGATGCCCCAATCCCAGCATGCAGTTCATCACGGCGGCGCACAGCATGTGTGGGATTCTGGCAGTAGAGCCTAACGCAATAATCAACAAATGCCTCAACCAATCAGACATGCTTGGTCATTCTACAGCATACTTTAAGAACTGTTTATTTTAGCATGTCAAAACGATTGTCATTTTAAACGTACCACATGTAGTGTCCAGAGGGGCCAGTGTTTACATTAAAAAAAAAATAAAATAAAAAAAAAGAATGACAGCTTGCTACCAAACGTACTTCAGCTCTCTACAAACTACAATATTACGCTTGCTAAGACCGCTGCTGTTCCGCTCTTGACAAACAACTGATGGCAGATATGAGAGTCTTATTGATTCAGCCTCGGTTTATTTACTCTGATATGAGAGTCTTATTGATTAACCTCTAAAATGAAGCCACTCGAAAGGCTAGACTTTTCCTCAGCGGATTGTCCTTCAATACTTCACATAAGTATACATGGCGTTACCATTACAGATGATTGGAAATTCCTTTTGATGTCCTGATTGCAATTTTAATAAGAAAGAACGAGTTCGCTTTATGAGTCATAAACCTGCTCGCTTCTATGGCAGCAGCCGAGCAAACACGCGAGAGGTCGCGCAAGGCTTTTCGATCGACGGGGAATGTGTTATTGCCTACCCATGCAGTCAGTCAAAGGGAGGAGTGAGGGGTCGGAGGTCAAGAGGAGAAGACAAGGCTACTCAAAGGGTCTTAAACAATCACATGCTCACGCAAGCATATACGCTCAAGCGTTATGTGAAAGACAGAAGCCTTGAGGATTGGGTTTCCAGAAGGAAATTGATTTGAGGGTTTTCCCGGTGCGGGCACATTTGCTAATCAGCCTTGCAGGTAAACAGTGGGAGAGACTGACAGCCTTTAGCCAGAGAAATATAATCGACGTGGCTTAAAGGCTCAGGCGTCTCAGACATAACAATTTGCAGAGTGCAATGGTGTAAATCACAATTAAATCGGCGGGTGTGAAGGGCCTGCGACTTTTGACGTTAGGGAGCCGAGGCTCTCGCCACGAATATATTGATGGGATTTCGCGGACGGGGTGGCAGCTGTCTGTTTCCCCCGGCAATCGTTTGACTTACACAAGACAAGCTACCAAACTTTGGCACCCGAAAATGGCTAATAGCGTGTCTTTGGGCTAGCGTGCAGCTTTCAAAGCCTTTGCGTATACGCCATGGTTTAATCTCCCATCAGAGGTGGCGATTGACTGCAGCTTCACAATGACAACAAAGACTGAAGGTGGAAATGGAAATGGATTGGCAGCACAAATGGAGCATCAACTGAAAGTGATTAAGGATTTCGGTATTGTGTATTCAGATGTTTTAAGATGCACCTGGCCTGCTGTTGGTCCAGATGTCCGTGGCAAACCTGTGAAAATTCATGCCATTGTTTTATCCGACACCTGCACGGATGAGCTGCTGAGAGACGGAATCCTCGTAACGATCTTGGCAGAACAATTACAAAATAAAATCTGTTTCCTGTTTCTCTGCTGAACAAACAGAATACAAGATTCATTGGGAAAATAAGTTTTTCTTGTTTAATATCGAATGAACAAAAGCCAATGAAGTCAGGCAAACTATATTTATTTAGTTTTTTCAATCATCTGCAAGCAGATTTAAAATTCCATTACCCCGTATTGTCTCCCTTGGTAAGGGATGTCGTAGTTTTGATTGAAAGTTGACCATGGGTCGAGGTGTACTAATAGGCTTTGAAGTGCTGCTGTGTGTAATTGTGTTCCCCACCAAATAAACGTCAGCTAAGTACACATAATTGAATCCACCAACACTTTCAACTCCCTGAATATTTTATTATGGGATCTGAACAAAGTGTGGGGGAGAAGTGGAGGGTGAGGGCACCACAGTCGGCTTTTGACTGACACCTTTCCTATTCATCTATTATACAGCTTGTTCCAGTTATAGCGAGGTTCTCATCTCGCTCCAAAATACCAAGTCAGATCCTCTGTCAATTTTTATAATCTTCGTTGGTAATCAGGTCTGATAAGACTGATATGAAGACCTACTGGGGGCTCATTAAATTAAGATAAAAACAAGTTCAATCTCCATATGACATGCGAGGGGCCTGTCATCTCTGACGTCTGACAGTTGCAGTTTTTATCTGCATATTAAACACTGAAGCAATCAGTTCAGGCGACCCTGTGCAAGGGAATTACTGTAGAACTTTTCTTCTTTTTCTTCTTCTTAAGATACCTCCCTTGAAGGGGCATCATTTAAACAGGGCTTGTAGGAGATTTTTTTTTTTATTTTTTTTATTTTTTGTGATCTGCATTCTCAAGACTGCAAGTGTTAAAACTATTTAACTAATAAAATAAAACTGTTGTTTAATTAAAAAATAATAATTTATTTATTTGATTAGAATTACATTTTATTCAATTTAATGTAATTCTGTTGACAAAACATGCAGCTTCACTCATCGATATTTAATATACAATACCAGTCAAAAGTTTTTGGACCGTAAGATTTAATGTTTAAAGTTTTTTAAAGCCTCTTCTGCTCAACAAGCCTGCATTTATTTGATCCAAAATACAGCATGTGTGTGTATGTATTCATCAAATGGACCTCAAAAAAAGTGTTTTGAGCAGCAAATCAGAATATTAGAATGATTTCTGAAGGATCATGTGGGTGGAAAAATGATCTTCAAAATTCATCTGTAAATAAAATGCAATAAATTAAATTTTAAAATATATTTTTATTAAGCAATATTTTAAATAGTAAAAATATTTTAAAATGTCACTGTTTTTGCGGTACTTGCATACCTGAAAAGTAAATGCTTTCTTTTACACCATTGTTATTTTTTGCATTTAATTAGGTAAAAATTTAATTTACATTACATTTACTCATAAATGTTTCTTTACATTCACTGTAAACATTCATTATTACCATGATGGCTCCAGTGACTAATAGAGTGACCTCCAACCAACACAGTACAAGATACATATTTTAAGACATTAAAGTATGAATTTTAAAACTTCAGTTTTCTCTCTTTGACACCTCTCCATTTGGCCAAGGGTCCCTTTCCTCCTTTTTTTATCCACCTCACAAAACAGTGTAAAGATGGCTGTTATTTCTGTATGTGAGCAGCACGCTGCTTTGATTTATCCATCTCTAGTCTCATGGATAAAGAGCCGAGGTCTGACACCTCCCCTCTGTCTGCTCTCCTCAGTAATGAGCCGGCACTCTTTGTTCAGAAAGAGCACGAGAGAGAGTGGGAGAGGGGTCAAAAAAGTGGAGGAGAGATCAGACCTGAATACAGAGAGAGAAAGGAAGAGATTCTGATGCCATACTGATGCAATGTGTTTTTATGAAGCAAAAGAGAAAGACATTGATAAAGACAGTGCAGCGGAGTGTTTGAAGTTATCCCCCAGATGTTCAAGTAGGAGAGGCATGATCGGCTATTGAATGAAATAATAAAAACCAGGTTCACAGTTAGAGTCATTTTTGCCATGATGTGTAATATGCCTTTGAGTCACAAGCTAACATCAATTTATATGTGAGCAGTCCATTGCTCTTTGTCAGTGGAAAAGATAAAAGTGTTTGCATTGGAAGACAGCAGTTATTTACTTTCTCGGTCTTTGTGGTGAAATTGATGTTAAGCGTTGGCTATTGTTGTTTGTAACAATAGTTCACCCAAAAACTAAAGTTCTGTTCTCACTTTTACGCTGTCCCAAACTCATGACCTATAAGACTATTCTAAAAGGATAGTTCACCCAAAAATGAAAATAATATCATTAATTACTCATCCCCATGTTGTTCCAATCCCCTAAGACTTTTATTTATTCTCAGAAAACAATTGAATAGAGAGAGCAAAACAAAACACTGATCATGAATTATAAATGGGTAGCTGACAAATGGGCAGTAAAAAAATGCTTTTTTGGTAAAAGACCACTTTTGAAGAAGAAATGCATATATGTATGTACTGTGAAGTCTGTTCTTTGAGAAAATATAAAGGGTTCTTAACTTTACTGAACTGTACCGTAAATTTGTCCTGTGGTGTGACAGCAAAAAAACAAACAAAAAACAACAACTCTTAATTATATACAAATAGCATGAGAGTGATTTATCTTCATTGTTAGACACTTATTTTCATATAGTGTTATTTATTTATAAAATTATAAAACAATTTTTTTCCTGTGACTTGGACAATTTCAAGACAAACTTTGCTGTCATCCATCAAAATTGCTGAAAATGATGCCATTTTTAGATGAGTGATATTTATATCTCTCACATTGCAATACTATATAAGGAATTTTAAGATAAAAACAAATATGTGGCTCTTTTCACACCATAGGACATTACGTCACACTAAATGACAGAAATGGTAGTTATTAAAGTGTTTCTATTTAATTTTGACCATGTCACAGAAGAAATTTTAATACAAACAATATTATTATTTTTTTTTTACAAAACCTCTTAGTCAATCAGTATGCTACTGAAACTCTTCTAGCCCCCGCTACAAGGGTGCCACTGCTAAATATGATTGATATTCAAACTAAATTCATTAAGATGTAAATGATTTTTAAACTATATGGCTACTCTTTTTAAGGCATCATTTTGATTCTGTTTACTTTTTGCATCACTCTTTTAGGATCTCCTCCCTTCTGGTGGATCCCTGTCAATTTTGTATGTATTTTCATGTCCTCTCTCTTCCACTATTTTCTCTCCCTCAGTTCATTCTGTCTCAAAAACAAAGTGTCACATTTTATACTTATTTTCATGACACTCTATAACAGTACAAGTTCTCTGCAAAAACATCAGAAAATAGTTTCATTAATGTAATTATTGCAACACTGAAAATGGTTACAAAAGAATAAAAAGGAGTTAAACTAGTCCTTCAACTAATTAACGTTTTCTCAGAAATTGGCGTATTTAAAATCACCAGGACATGGTTTTCAGAGACAAAATGTATCAAGTTCCTAAGCTTTCAGAAATACATGAATGAAAAAAAAAATGCCATTTACTAAAATAGACACTTGTACAATTATGCCAGAGATATTCATTAACATTTTTATGCTTTTCTTTTTTAATTTATAAAAGTTGTAATTTAGTGAACCATGCTTGAGTCAGTCACACCATAGGACAAATTTGAGATTTTGGCTCAAAATTACAAGTAAAAAAGTACAAAATGTGGATGTATAAAGAAAATAGTCAGAGGATTTCCATATCAGCCAAGAGGAGACTGGTTTTCCTTTGCTGGTTCTCACGAGACTAGCATGTTCTCACTCTC
The DNA here is from genome assembly GCF_049309525.1 of Garra rufa. NCBI lineage: Eukaryota > Metazoa > Chordata > Actinopteri > Cypriniformes > Cyprinidae > Garra > Garra rufa. The sequence continues at coordinate 24,764,710 of NC_133376.1, forward strand.
TCGTGAACGTGCGTACCTTTATTAACTCCCTAGAGCCATGTGGAGTACTTTTAATGATTGATGGACGCACTTTATTTTGCTTCAAAATCTCAACCACCATTTGCTGCCATTATAAAGCAGGATTTTTTTTTTTTTAACTATAACTCAGATTGTATTCGTCTGAAAGAACAAAGTCGTATACAGCTAGAATGGCTTGAGGGTGAGTAAATCAGGGGTAATTAAAATTTCTGGGTGAACTATCCCTTCAAAAAGATATTTGCTACTTTAATGCAAATAGCCCATTTTGTTGGAATATATTCACTAACTTTCAATGCTTAGACAAATTAAACTCAGTACAAATAGCATGTTTAGCATGGGCTATTAGTGTTTAACGTTAATTGCTCAGGTAAATATTGAACACAGTGGCATTATTTTACTTAGTTCTTTTAATTTGGTTGTCTTTCAGAGCACAGAAACAAAAACTTTTGTTAATTCAGCAGGCTCCTCTCACTTTTTTTCCACATTAGAAATTTAGATTTTTCCTCCCCCCATTTTAAGGACAATCTGACACTTTTCAACAAGAGAAATAACACAGCAGAAACGTTCTCTGTGATTTTCCGGCTGAGTGACTTCAATGACGATTAAGAGCTGATGTTTTTTGGAAGGGGGTGATCATGTTCTGTGCAAGCTGTTGACAGGTGATGTATTTTGGGGAAGATTATGTCCTCTGGCACCTGGATAATCTTGTATTAGAGGTGATTAAACTCACAGGGGTCCTCTTTCTTCTCCTTGCAGGTGCCCCTGTCATGCCTGATGGGTTTCTGTATAAAATGCGGCAAGCCAGCAGGTCTCGGCTGTCGGTCCATTTCGCTGGCACAAAACCGAGTAGGGAGGTGGTCCTTTCTCTAGGCATATGAGCATAAATGACATTACCAGGATGTGATGACAGCCCACGGTCTCTAAAATGTTTGGGAGTCTGTTTCTGGTTTCGGGATAAATATGTTGTCTTATTTACATTTTCTCACTTCACACTCGGGTTCTTCAATTTATTTTCAGTGCCTTGATCAGTCATTCACAGATTCGAAAGCAGCAGTTGATATTGTGACATACTGTGAGGCCTTGTAGAGACGAGTGCCAAATGATCATGTAGACAAGCGGCAAACATTTTATCTAAAAGAAAAACAAGAGTGCCGCTCTCACGTCCTGCTAAATTTCACAGGAAAAAACACAGTAGGATTCTCAAGGTCGCCATTCAGAGTAAATATAAAGAGAAGCCCTCAATGAGACTGTGAGCACGACCTCATGAAAATTAAGTCAGACCCGTCAGAAAAATACTTAGAAAACAACTGTGATTTCAGATGTCCACTTGACCTTTGCCCTTTATCTGTAGAGGCACCATGTGTGCAGCTGGCGAGTTTGACTCTTTTATTTATTTTCCGACTTTTTTGCATTCACGCTGTTTCCTGATTGCGATTGTCTAACAGATGTACGCTGAATTCCATATTATCCGATAGCTTAACCACTCTTTCCATAATAAACGCATACACATTCTCAGGCACTGTTGAACTTTCCAGGAGTGTCACCTTTTGGAGTTGTGAAAGGCACCTCTGCAACCTGTGACAAAACAAATTTAAATCACGACAGATGGAATTTGTGTCTCTCTCTTTTTTCTCCTTCATTGTTTTTCTTCCTTTTTCCTCATAGTGCCCCCCTTTTTTTGATCTGTTTGTTATGCATGTGGGAGGTTGTGTCTGTTGGCATGAAGACAAAAGTACCAGAAGTTTCCATTTTAATATGCCACAAATAAAGGGCATCACAAGTGCCCACATGGGCACTCAGTATGAATAGAACATGAAGTTTTTAGCATGTTATTGCAGCAGAGAGGACGCTTAAACTTCTGTTTATATGGAGAGACCTTCACAGCTGACAAACCAGTGAAGTGTCACTCATATAAACAGGCAGGTGTGATATGCTTTAACAATGCTTTTTAACTGCAATTGTCCATATACCCAGAGATGGTTTTTAATTGCTTTGCTTAAAATTTCAGCTCTGAAAACATTCTCTCTAAAGAAATTCATTTTGCATTTTATGCTAAATCAAACTACGACTGAATTGTGGCTTTGACATAAAACAAGACGAAAAATCACTGCACACATTTTGCTTATGACTTAATGCGGTGTAATTTAATAAAGCGTAATTCAGTCCAATACACTATGTACTGTGTGGGTGGTAAAAAATGTGAGTTTTGTGGCTTTCAGGCTGTTTGACATTGTTTATATGTTAGTGTACCCCTAAAAAGTCACACATTACTTTTAAACTGAAGTATGCTTTTAAAATGTGCAATCTTCTGTTTCATGCAGTGTTTATTATTTTTGTAGTTGAAGAGAGTGGAAAATTAACCAAAACCATTTTATATATTAAACATGTTGAATGGTAGCATGGAACTTCTTGTGCAGTTGTAAGTTCAAACAAATTATGTTTATGTTGTGTATATTTGATTAATCGCCTACATATTGGATGTGTTTGGGTGAGTTAATTAACCTGGTAGTAAATCACTTCAATTTGCTGGTTCATTTACTGTTCAGTTCACACCACTCAAGCAGGTCAATCCCTGGCATTATTGACTATAGTTAAATAGTTTGAAACAGGCATATTATTTTTTAGATTTTTCTCCTTCCACAGCATTAAGGCATGTTTTGCAGTGCATTTTTTCCGTACTATATTTTAACGTATAGTATAATAGTTTTTGTGCCCTTCTTTCTGTTTCACTAGAAAATATTTTAGAATGAGAAAGAAAAATAAAGACGCAGGCTGGTAGAGTTACAGCAGATGAATTTTCAGTGAAAAGTAATGTATATCTAACAATAAACACAACAAAATAGAAACATATAAAGTCTTTATCATTTACAGGGTCGAACCCGTTAGGTCTGTTCCTTTAGCGTTCATCGGTGTGTCCTTGAGCAAAACACTTCACCTCAGATTGCTCCGGGGGGCTGTTTCTGTAACTTAACATGGCCATGTTATGGAAGCAAATCCCACCAGATAACAAATAAAGAATACCAAGGTTGTATTCACTGAGTCATATGTATTCTTCAGGATAAGCATCTCACATATAAAAGGATTGCTGGTCAAGGGCAAAAGTACTCTTTCCAATCAAGAACTAAGCGTACTTTATAGTAATCTCTCTCTTCGTTTTAAAGGACCACAATACGTTCCTTTATTCAAGCAATATTAATAAGGAAAATTCTTTTTAAACTCCTTTTAAGAGCTTCAATACCCCGCACGCATAAGTAATAGTTCTCTGGAACAGGATAATGATGGAGAAAAAAGAAAAAGCTGTGGGTCGTGCTCCAGGCTTGCTAACGGAAATACTAATCTCAGTCTCCTAGGCCTTCTGTCATGGACACTGAATTATTAGTTGTAGTTCTGCAGCCGTGAGTCTGGAATGAAGTCCGGACACAAAGCAATATCACCCTGGGATAGAAAGGAGTTGAAGCTCCTCTCTGTCCCTGTTTCTGACAGTAGCAAATCCCGCATCACACATCGCAGCAGCCTTTAATATCCATATCTCGAACATACTTCTCTAGCGAGCAGATCTTTATATGTTTTAATACATTTTACCCTTTGAGGCAAAGAAGACTTTTTTTTTTTTCGGAGAGAAATGGGCAATAAAAAAGATGCATCTGTGTCGGCCTGCTCTGTAGTATGAGATTTGCATGGGGTCGCCTCAGCCAAAGCGATTGGGCGATGTGATTTCCACAAATTAAATGAAAGACTTGTATTCAAATTATTCTGTCTTCTCACCTTCAGGCAAGGGCTTGTCCCAGTTTGGTCGTGCCTTGATTCCAGGCAGATCATCTGGAAATTGAGGCTATTTAATTATTAGCTTATTGAAACCTGAGTCTGACGCCGGTGCAAATGAGAAATTCTCTGCTTCTTTCTGCATGACAGACCTCTGCTCGGCCTAATAATATATGCTCACATAAATATGCATGATCACATTCTGATTGGACAATTAGCCTCTTTCAATCAGGGGAAATGCCAAGTAATGATTTTGATATGTGCAAGTGATTCTGAAACCGATGCCAGCGCGTCCATTGAGATTGCGCTCTCTCTTCCCGAGCGAAGAGTCAGGCAGTGCAGTCCATTACAAACACTGTTAAACTCAACAAGAGGAAATATATTCATGAGAAACCAAATAATGAAGCAAAATATCAAAAAATCCGCAAGTGCAATCACGCTTCCAGGATAATGACGGGCGATGCACCTCATTACGACATCTTAGATATCTGTGATTCCCGGACCTCTGCCTAAACTCTTGCTCCTTCTCATTTCCGTTCCTGTCTTTTAATCCTATCTCTCCATTTTCTGCAAATGGGCCAAGCTAATAGACTTTTGGGGCCATAACTCTGTCTCACTCTTCAGTGCCACTGATGATAATCTTGTTCTACACGGAATTTATTGCACATCTGGTTGCGAAAACACCCAATTAGAGCCCTTCTCTTCTGCATGCAGTCAAATGAGAGAGCGCACTGAACCAAAACACAACATATGGCGTGTATGTATGTGTGTGTGTGTGTGTGTGTGTGTTTCTGTCTGTTTATCAATGGTACTCACAGACACCAGCTGTCTGTCAAGCTTAAACTTGATCAAGCAGATGCGGTTTCTTCTTAATGTTCAGCAGAGCTATATATAAATAGATTAATTAATTATTTTTATTCTTATATATTTTAAGATGTTTATTTATTAGAATATACAGTGCTGCTTGAAAGTTTGTGAACCCTTTAGAATTGAATGAAGTCCTGACTTAATTAAGTCCTGAATGTAGACAAACAGAACTCAATCAAAGCAATGAGACAAAAACATTTATTTATTGAGAAAATTATTCAGTGTTACATATCCATCTTTGCTTTCAGTGTCTGGTTTGACCCCCTTTTGCAGCAATAACTGCAGATAATGTTTCTTGTAACTGCTGATCAGTCCTGCACAATGGCTTGTAAAAATTTGAGCCCATTCCTCATTATAAAACCGCTTTAACTCTGTGATGTTGGCCTGCTTGCTTCAGCTCCTTCCACAATATTTCAATTTAATTAAGTTCCGAACTTTGACTTTGCCATTCCAAAACATTAACTTTGTTCTTTTTTAACCATTCTTTGGTAAAAGGACTTGTATGCTTGGGGTCGCTGTCTTGCTACATGACCCATTTTCTCTTGAGACTCAGTTCTCGGACAGATGTCCTGACATTTTCCTTTCGAGTTTGCTGGAATTCAGAATTCACTGTTCCATCAATGACGGCAAACCCTCCTGGCCCAGATGCAGTAAAACAGGCCATGATATTACCGCCACCACGTTTCACAGATAGAAGTTTCTTATGCTGGAATGCACTGTGTGCTTTTGTCCAAACATAATCCTTCTCATTTAAACCAAAAAGTTCTATTTTGGTCTCACCCATCCACAAAACATTTCTTTAGTATTCTTTAGTACAATACGTTTTCGTCAGTTATTTTACCTACGGATCGCTGCATTTGTTACAGATTTCTGCTCATTCAAAATCGGATACGATTTCATTTGTTTTAAAGCGTTATTGACAGAGCGATTGCATGTGAATAAGTGTTGTGCCTGTATAAATCATGCTTTCACCTGAAAATATTCAGTATCTTGAAGGAACAAACTAATTCCTTGTTAACTATAATTTACCACTCATGTCCATTGCCGTCATCATAGCCTTCACATTCTTTCTGATTTGAGTGATCCATCTCTATCAAGCTTGCTAAACATGTTTAACATATGAATTCCTGCTTAATATGCAGTTATATTACGGACCGTTGGCATGAATTGTACTCATGATGGAGCGGTGGTGGAGCGCTCTTGGAGCGAGTGCAAACCATGACGCTCCGACTTTTAAAAAATCCGCTCCTCCCTCCATTCTGAATAACATCACTGGCGCTTCCGGACCGCACGCATTAGATCTCATTAAACTTTTTTTTTTTTTAAGTTTTTTTCTAAAGCAGGCCCGAAGCCCGATATGCGTGCAAGCTGTGACGTGAAAATTGGCCCGAAGCCCGGCTCTAGGGGCATAAAAAAGTCGGGCCCCGACGGGCTCAGGCTCAAATGCAAGGCTCTACAAACATATCCTAATACTTACCCCCAGATATTAGATTCAACTTTACATTAACGTCTAAGTGCTCAGTATTTGGTAATAGCAAAATAAACATTGTGTACTGTATGTCTGAATGCTTAATGAAATTGCATATGTGAATGGGTGGTTACAATCTGCCTCTGCATTCAAGATTGTGAGTAAACCTGTCGGATTGTGCAATCCTGGGCTTAGACAATGGCTCATTATCATTCACAGTAGAGAGAGCCATTTCATAAATCTAAATGGTGATCAACCTGTCAATTACTGCACACCTCTCAGATTGTGTGCATATGTTTTAGGAGAGACAAACAGGAGCGTTTAAAACAGACGGGGCGGAAACATATGGAGGGAGAGCTACCATTAGTCATTATATGAACGTAAGAATGAGCTGGATGTGCTTTTATTTTTTGCACACACATAGCCTACAATCTGAGCTTTAGACGCAATTCAAGGTGTGCAGCTGTTTCTGTCATATGGCCATTCCAAATTTAATATGATCGGCTCAGTTACAGTATTGCACACTTTTAACAGGAGTGATTTGCAAGGATGAGATCAGATTTCACAGCTGAAAACATATATGTTTTACGTCAGACTAAATCGTAGTATTAGAATGTTGATATATGAGACATATGGTGTACGTCTCTTTATTGACAACTTACCAAGAAGATGTGTGTCTTCTCTAGTGAGGAAGAGAAAGTAAAATTTGGTCCAAAAAGGGTCACTGTCACAAATTACCTTGTTGTTAAATAAAGCATGGAGCATGTTTACAAGAAAATACTATTTCTGTCTTTCTACTTCAGAACTTCACATTTAATTAAATGTGTTACTTGCTGTTTCTTTGTAGCTATTGTATAATATACTACGCATGCCTTTCTTAGTGTAATTTCTTAAGTTTGCTTGGATTGCATTAAACCCACATTATACAATAATTAATACAATATTTGACATAGTTTTGTATATTTAACAGAAGCACATGGAGATTTGAGCCTCTGCTGTGTTGTTGTGAATGGCAGGCTGTTCCCCATGAGCATTTCACATGGAAGAAAGGGGAGCTAACAGAGACACCTCTCCATTCCCAGAGTCCCTTGATCCCCCGTCCCAGTCCTGTTTAGTGTTCAGACAGAGGCCTGCAGGGTATTATGTCAGGATTACGCATTTCTGCTGTTAATCAGAGGGCTGCAGGAGGGATTCTCAATACACATATGTGCATAGGCACACACAGTGTTGTTTGCATATTAAAAAACAATATGCATGGCCATATGCCAACCAAATACAGTACATACAGTATGTATTTCATCACAACAGTGTAACACCAAAAATTCTAAAACTTAATTAAACTTAAATCATGACAGTATAGTGCTATATTATATTTGATATTAAATTTGCACTTACTGTGATGTAGTAGGTATCTGTCAGTATTAATTATTAAAATATTTTTATTTTTGCATTAAAAAAAAAAACACACACACACAAAAAAAACCCAGATATCTCTGTTGTGATTGAATTTAATTGAAAATGTAATAGTCACTGGACAATTTACATTTAAAGGCATTAAGTTTTCTAAAATTCCCAGGAAAATCCATTAGCTTTGTGTATGAGAAAAACACACTGCTGTTCAAAAGTTTAAGATTAGTAAGATTTGTAATGTTTTTCTTTTCTTTTCTTTTCTGCTCATCAAGGCTGCATTTAACTGATTAGAAAATACAGAAAAAATAATCTTAAAAAATATCATTGCAATTTAAAATAGTGGTTTTCTGTTTTAATATACCTTAAAATAGAAATTATTCCTGTGATGCAAAGCTGAATTTTCAGCATCATTTCTCCTGTCTTCAGTGTCAAATGATCCTTCTGAAATCAAAATGCTGATTTATTGTTAATACAGTTGTGCTGTGTAATATTTGTATGTGAATAAAACATTAAATAGAACAACATTTATTTAAAATAGAAATCTTTTGTAGAAGAATACACTACTGTACAAAGATTAGGGTCAGTAAATTTCTTTTTTTTTCTTTTTTTTCTTTAGTTTTAATTAAAAGGATGTGTTACATTGATAAAAAGTGATAGTAAAGACTTAAATGGTTAGAAAAGATATCTTTTTTAAATAAATGTTTTTCTTTTTAACTTTTTATTCATTAAAGAATCATGAAAAATGTAAAAAATATTAAACAGCACAACTGTTTCCAACATTGATTATAAATTGGCATATTAGAATTATTTCTGAAGGATCATGTGACACTGAAGACTGGAGTAATGGCTGATGAAAGTTCAACTTTGCATCACAGAAATAAATTATATTTTAAAGTACATTAAAATAGAAAACTGTTATGTCTGTCATGCATTTTTATCAATATCACAAAATGTGTAAAACATGTTATATTGATTAACAGAACAGCAACAAGGTGCCAAAAAGGTGCTGTTCATTCTGCTAAATTTCACACATTTTCTCCGTTCCGATCACAGTGTTGCTAAACATGAAGATTGCAGAAGATCTTTAGGTGCTAAACGGATTGTAAATTCGAACTGAATGCTAAATTTCAGTAACTGCACTGTTAATGAAATGCCCTCCCCCCACCCTTAATCACTTATTATTCAGAATGAGAAATCGGACTTATGTTTTATTCCGCTGAGATCATTAAATGCAATAAATAATTCAATGAGTCTGCTGAGAAGTCCTTTAATTCTCTTTAATTGATTCAAATGGATCTGGAATGAGTTCAGAGACTTTTAAGAGCATGTTTCGTGTTTCAGAGAGACAGAGGTGTTTATTGCTATACTTAGCTAGTATTATCTCCAATATATTATTTACTTTTTTGATAATTACTGACATTTTATATGATCAGGTCTATGTGCTTTCAGCCGGCTCATTAAAACAAGTTGAGAAGATGTTTTGTCTTTCTCATTTACCTGAACACTTATTCTCCTATTCTCATTTCTACTGATATATTTTTTTTTTTTTTTATAATTAGTACTACTGATGTCTTGCACCATACACACACATTTTAGAACTTAATTTAAAGAAACAATTGTCGAAATTCATTATTCAAAAGTCTGTTTGACAGATTTTCAAAATCTTTAGTTTTGCTCTGCCAGTGTGCATAGAAATCTCAACTACATCAAATAACAGCTTTAATAGTCTTTTGATTAAAAATATTGTCATTTCACTCAGTTCTTTCTATGGCTTAGAGGAATAAGAACAGATTCGAGTCACACTTAAAAGAGAGGGTGAGATCTTAAAAAAAAATTTAATTGCAGAATCTCAAATGCAAGAGGAATCAGATGAATAACAAAGACAGAGCAAATCTGTAGGGGACTGGAATCAAGGGCACCTCGATGCTTTTGATCACCGGCGTCTTTTAGAGCACGAGAGTTGCCAACTATGCAGGACACAGGTACAAGAAACAGAAAGCTATTTCCCAGCATCCTATGCGCCATCCTAGTAAACATGAGAAAAATTGTACATGCTTCATCACGTTAAAGTACATGTGTGTGCACAGCACAGTTGTGCATCGGTCCCTAAAGTTTTTTTTTTAACTTAATTTTGCTTTCATCTGACAATCATTTGCATTTAAACTACTTCATTAGGTATGCTCTGGTGTTCACTGACATACTAAAGCTTATCGTATTAAGATTAGATAAATAACTGAATAAGTAAAGCTGAGTGGAATACAAAACATTTCAGAGCACAACTGAGCAGCTGAGCTTCTTGGCCTCAAACGAAATTCGATAATAGCCTAAAATTGTTAAATACAGATCATTTCGTAGATCTGGAATGCACTGAATATGAATGCATATATTTATTCCGAGTTGACATGAAATACGGACCAAAGAATTATGCAGATTTCCAAATTGCATCCCTACGCATGCATTTTCATTAATTATGAATACTATGAAATATGTCAGCTAATTTGTTAACGCCCTCAGCTCTCTTTTACATGCTTTAGCATGTTTCTAAAAAGTTCCACAGACTTCAACCCAAAATCTCAGTGGAAAGCGCTAGAAAAGTTTACAGATTCTATTAGAGATTCTCCAGCATGAGTTGAATGGTTGATTAGAAACAAGGTGGAGTTTAGATTAGCGTTCGTAAGAGGTGAACAGCACTTAACTAACATCTTGTATTACCCCTTTGTACCTGAACGCGTTCATGAATATGCATCCTCATGTGCTAATTAAGATGCCTACCTAGGATGCATTAGGGGAGGGTCAGAATTTGTAATTCCAGGTGTTGACGATGACTTCCTGTTTGGACCGTTGGGACTTCCCGTTGCCACATTCGCTCTGGCTTCAAAGCTGATTGCAAAGCAAGTCCCAGAGGAGTTAAATCTACAGACGAGACAAACGTGACTTTATTAACAAGAAAGTTCTGCTCTTGTTTTCTGCCGCTTTAGAGAGCATATGGTGGAGGCCATAGGCCAATCTTCTACCTCCTCCTGTATTCAGTGCATGTGCGTATAGATTCCATTAGTTTTGTGTGATTTATTTTTTTATATAATCACAAAAACTCACACATAATGAGAAATTATGAGTAATGGCCGTAAAAAGCTACTTCTTTGTTCATCTAATCTTAATGGCAGACTTTTTTCTCTCTTTTCTGCTTTTTTTAATGCCTTTGATCTACTTAAATGTTGCATTTGCTGTTTTAATCGTCTTTAACCCTTATATGATGTGGTAATTAGAGGTCTCTGAAACAAAGAAATTTTACTGTAGCACATAAAAGAGCAGGTGCCAAGCACCCAATGAAGATATTACCATGGAAATATAATTTCCGCTAATACAGTCCTTCTAGCCATACTATAACGACATAATATTAGCATAAAAAGTCATTTGCATTAAAAAAATCCCTTTATGATTGGTACTAAGATGATGCAATTAGAGTCGAGTCTTGTTCATTCAAACAAATGCTTGGTGTTCTAAAGACCCTCGTGACGCTTTTCAATCCGTGTCCACGATAGCCCGTATTTAACATCTCTGGTATTCATTAAGGTAGATGTTTCTATAATGGTCATTGAACAAACATCCTTGCCGTGCTCAAAAGTGTGATTATGTTTCCTGATCATTTTTTTTCTCCCCTTTTATTTCTATTACATACTCTTGATTTAGATCTTGATAGTTTTCTTTTTTCACCAGCCCAGCCAATTAAATTTCATCTTTCAATTCTGCTGATTGGCTCACCTGTTGACAAGGTTAGATTCCTGTTGAATGTTTAAAAAAAATCACACGAGTCAGACCACACGGCTGGTCATCTAATTAGCAGATATCTGGAATACAGCAGGTGTCCCAGACCAGCATATGTATTCATACACTATATGTGATTTTGAAATAAGAAAGAACATTTTTGAAAAAGCCAAAGTGAGTAAAATCTCACCCATGAGCGCCAAAGTGGTTTTCAGTGGCTGTTATTAACCGCATGAAGCTTCAGAGGTCAGTTTGTACTAATGAACGTGGCAGGAGGGCAACACTTTGCCTGTCTGTAATCACTGAACGTTTTCAAGCCTGACCTCTCGTTCTCTCCTTTTAACCAACAAATAAAGAATCAAATTGACGCCTTTGTTCGCATTGATTGCATTAAAACCATTATCAGAATTAAGGAAGGCAAATGTGCTCACACAAGCGCGGTTCAAAGAGAGATTTCTCCCCTTGAATGCGGGGCACGATTGAAGTGTTCGTTTGAGCGCCTTCTGCAAACTCATTTCGCTTGATGGATGTCGGCAAAGTTGATTCTGCCCACTTATTCCTTTTGAGTTAGGAGGGATGGCGGAAGGGAGGGCGAGAGGAAGTGTGGCTATAACGTGGTGGCTTGTTTTGCTAATAGCCTCCTGTAATTTAAACCCTGAACCTGACAACAGTCTTTGTTATGGATTGGACCTCAATCACTCCCGCGTACTCTCACTCCAAAGAGCTTCAGGTCCATTCATCATATTGCTTTGAGCGAGCTAGATCAGATTGTATATTCCATTAGGGTAATTCACCAGACCTGTAGTGTTGCGTGTGTGTATGTGTGTTTCTGTGTGCTAACCTGGATTGATTCCCTGCCAAAGAGACCCTCAGTTACACTTCCACCAATCAGAAGACAAGTGCTCTATATCACTGGTCAAACTCAAGCTAAAAGCTACGAAATGTCTTTGGCTTTATAAAGAAATGCCTGCCCTGCAAAAAATGCTTTTCTTACTTAGATTTTTTGTCTTTTTTTCCAGTCAAGATATCTAAAAATTCTTAAATCAGGAAGGATTTTCTAGACAAGTAAAAATTTAAAATTTGTCCAAAGTGGCAATATATTGTGTTAGCACCATTGTTATCTGGTACTGCCTTAATCATCCTGGGCATGGAATTGTCCAGAGCTGCACAAATTGTTGCTGGGATCCTCTTCCACTCCTCACAGAGCTGCTGGATGTTAGACACATGGTGCTTCTCCACATTACGCTTGAGAATGCCCCACAGGTGTTTAATAGGGTTCAGGTCTGGAGACATACTTGGCCACCCCGTCACCTTCAGCTTCCTTAGCAAGGCAGTTGTCATCTTGGTGGTGTGTTTGGGGTTGTTATCATGTTGGAAAACTGCTGTTTGGCCTAGTTTCTGGAGGGGTAGGCATCATGTTCTGCTTAAGAATGTACAGTACATAATGGAATCCATGTTTCCCTCAATGAACTGCAGCTCCCCAGTACCAGCAGCACTCATGCAGCCCCAGACCATGATGCTACCACCACCATGCTTGACTGGTAGGCAAGACACAATTTTCTTGGTACTCCTCACCAGGGCGTCGACACACGTGCTGGACACCATCATCAGACCACAGGACATGGTTCCAGTAATTCATGCTGTTGGTGTCACGAGTAGTAAGGATGAGGTCTGGGTCCAAATGCAGGTTGAGTGATTTAATGAATTAATAACAAAATAAACAAACAAAGAGGCCAAACGGTACAAACTAAGAACTAAAACACAAAATAAACAAGATCTAGAACATAAACTTAAGTCAGGGAATTCAGGAACAGAAAAACCAACATGACACGAGACAATGCAGACATGAAGCAGGAGAGAAAGGTGAGAGTATTTAAAGACCGGATAATAGTGAACAGATGTGAGTGAATCAGTGTTAACGACAAGGACAGGTGAATGCTATCAGAAGTGCAGTGCAGGAAAGGGAAAACAGCGACCTCAGGTGGCTGAGGGAAGCCCCACAGCCCAGATCATGACAGTACCCCCTCTCAAGGGAACGGCTTCCAGACGTTCCCAAAACAAAAAAAAATCTGGAGGGAGGAGGAACGGTGGAAGGTGCATCAGGGGGAGGGATGGAGGGCCAGGCCCGTGCAGCGGAGGAGCGTGAGTGGACACTGCCGCCAGAGGAACGTGAGCTGACCTCGCCGCCAATGGAACAAGAGCTGGCCTGGCCGCCAGTGGAACGTCCGCGGGCCCCGCAGCCAGAGGAATGCGAGTTGGCCCTGCAGCCAGGGGAACAGGAACAGAGAGCGCGGTCACCGGCGCGTCCGGAACAGAGAGAGCGGTCAACACCGTGTCAGAAACAGAGAGAGCGGTCACCGCCGCATCAGGAACAGAGAGAGCGGTCACCGCCGCGTCAGGAACTGAGAGAGCGGTCACCGCCGCGTCAGGAACAGAGAGAGCGGTCACCGCCACGTCAGGAACAGAGAGAGCGGTCACCGCCGCGTCCGGAACAGAGAGAGCGGTCACCGCCGCGTCCGGAACAGAGAGCGCGGTCACCGCCGCGTCCGGAACAGAGAGCGCGGTCACCGCCGCGCCAGGAACAGAGAGCGCGGCCACCGCTGCGTCAGGAACAGAGAGCGCGGTCACCGCCGCGTCCGGAACAGAGAGAGCGGTCACCGCCGCGTCAGGAACAGAGAGAGCGGTCACCGCCGCGTCCGGAACAGAGAGTGCGGTCACCGCCGCGTCAGGAACAGAGAGCGCGGTCATCGCTGCGTCAGGAACAGAGAGCGCGGTCACCGGCGCGTCAGGAACAGAGAGCGCGGTCACCGCCGCGTCCGGAACAGAGAGAGCGGTCACCGCCGCGTCCGGAACAGAGAGCGCGGTCACCGCCGCGTCCGGAACAGAGAGCGCGGTCACCGCCGCGTCAGGAACAGAGAGCGCGGTCATCGCCGCGTCAGGAACAGAGAGCGCGGTCACCGGCGCGTCAGGAACAGAGAGCGCGGTCACCGCCGCGTCTGGAACAGAGAGCGCGGTCACCGCCGTGTCCGGAACAGAGAGCGCGGTCACCGCCGCGTCCGGAACAGGACGCGTAGCCGCCTCAGCGTCAGGGACAGGGATAGCGGTCGCCGCCGCCCCGGGAACCGCCGCCAGACGAGGGTCCTCCGCCGTCCAACGAGCGCAGATGGCCGCCGCCCACTCGGGCACAGTCACCGTCTCCTTGAAAAAAAAACTCCCCGCTGGACCCATAGGTGATGTCTGCATTCTGTCACGAGTAGTAAGGATGAGGTCTGGGTCCAAATGCAGGTTGAGTGATTTAATGAATTAATAACAAAATAAACAAACAAAGAGGCCAAACGGTACAAACTAAGAACTAAAACACAAAATAAACAAGATCTAGAACATAAACTTAAGTCAGGGAATTCAGGAACAGAAAAACCAACATGACACGAGACAATGCAGACATGAAGCAGGAGAGAAAGGTGAGAGTATTTAAAGACCGGATAATAGTGAACAGATGTGAGTGAATCAGTGTTAACGACAAGGACAGGTGAATGCTATCAGAAGTGCAGTGCAGGAAAGGGAAAACAGCGACCTCAGGTGGCTGAGGGAAGCCCCACAGCCCAGATCATGACAGTTGGTTGTCTTCAGCAAACTGTTTGCGGGCTTTCTTGTGAGCCAGCTTCAGATGAGGCTTCCTTCTGGGATGACACCTATGCAAACCGACTTGTTGCAGTGTGTGGTGTATGGCCTGAGCACTGACAAGCTGACCTTCTACTTCTGCAACCTTTAAAACAATGCTGGCAGCACTCATGCGTCTGTTTTTTGAAGCCAGGTTCTGCACCCGATGCACAGAACGAGTGCTCAACTTCGTTGATCGACCCTCGCAAGGCATGTTCCGAATGGAACCCATTTAGGAAAACCTCTGAATCAACCTGATAATTGTAGTGTAACTCGGTTTCAGAGTGTTACTGAACCTCTAATAGCCTTGGCCATGTTTGTGGAGAGCAACAATTCTAATTCTCAAATCCTCTTTGTCAAAGTTTTTTTGCCATGAAATATCATGTTGAACATCCAGTGGTCAGTATGAGAGAATTGTACTTAAAGCACTTAATTTTAACTGCTCTAATACAAGATACACAACTTTGTAAGGTCCTGTCAAGCAGACAAAACATAAAAATGTGAATAGGACATGTGGCTTTGCATGGTTAAACAACACAGGGTGTACTTAGGGTGTACTCACTTTTGTTGCAGCTATTTTGGCTGTATGTTGAGTTATGTATGTTGGTATATGGCACTTAAATGTAGAATTTGATAGGGTAAGGAGGTAAATCAAGGCAAATGAAACTGTATACAGTGTTTTCAGTCAGTCATACTGTATCTTCATGTTCTGTAATATACCTGATGGCTTGAATAACACATCTGTTATAAGTTCAAAGCTGTATGTAACTACTAACACATTTTATTCAGACTTTCTTCAAGCCAAAGCACTTGAAATTACAATATCATTAATGTGTTTCACGTAGCACTAAAGAACACTTGTGAATCGCTGCTCGAGTTGTGGCCATTGAAAGGTACTATGGCAGTCATTTTTAAATGGTAGGTATGAAGTTAGAGAGGTTAAAAAATTGTCATTTTGGAGAAGTGGGTTAATTTAAAATGTAATAAGAGAGAATACAACTTCTGGCCGTAGGGTCTGTGTAGCATGAACTTTAGAGGAAGCTGATCTGCCAGTCCAATGCACCAGGGGATAAATTAAAGTCTTCACTAGCAGCCCATACTAATGCTGGAGCTCTGTCTGGAGAAGAGCATAGTCTCATAATTAACACTGTGATTCAGAGAGCTCCAGACACACACAGGCTTTACATACCCGCCCTGAATAAATACATATATCAAATCAACCCATTTAAAAACGACAGCCTGATGATGTTTAGGTGAGAGGCGCAATGAATGAAGCTACTGGCCGAACTGGTTATGAAACATGATAAAAGGGGATTTTAAATTTTAGAGATGTGCTTTTGGTGAGGCTTTCTGGCTGATGTAATTATATGAGCTGTAGTCCGTATTAGTCAGTAATCTGATTTGTGAATTTATTTGAAACCATAATAAGATATTCCACTGAGACCGAATCTACTTCTACATTAAAACCAACATTTTAGGTTTATTTTGGGAGATTCTCTGACTCTTTTAATCGACAGAGACAGTAGAAAGCTAATATAAAAAAATATAGATAAGAAGAAAGGTGGAAATGGGATCAAGATACAAAATAAGAGAGCAACCTAAAATTTCCCAAATTTCAAGGTCACTGCTTAGTCATATTTAAAGTTATCCTAACAGGAGTAGAAGGGCAGTGTTTTAAGCATATTTTATAAATTAATTGTATTCTAATAACTCAACATTAGAAAACAATTACAGTTGTTAATCTGGCTCCTGGTGCTAATTTCTT
>NC_133376.1:24781924-24817186 GCF_049309525.1 Garra rufa
AGGAAGCTAACTGGCTAACAATTAGCATGATATTGGTAATCATTTAGGGGTCATTTCACTGATACTGTCAATCATGATGTAGATGCAGATGCTACAACAATAATAATATTCTGATCATTTTGCAGCTGATTAAGCAAGTCAAAACATCATTAAACACCTCCAGAAGTCACACAGTAAGTCATAAAATTACATTTACTATTACTAGAAGTTCACGTCTGTTAATAAAAGTTGCTAGTAAGGACTACAACTACAAACATGATAGATTTGAGTTAACTATACATGCTTTTCGAAAGTGCTTAAAGGGATAGTTCACCCAAAAATGAAAATTGATGTTTATCTGCTTACCCCCAGGGCATCCAAGATGTAGGTGACTTTGTTTCTTCAGCAGAACACAAACAAAGATTTTTAACTCAAAGCGGTGCAGTCTGTCAGCCAAATCAAGCAAAAAAACTTTTGCTTGTGCAAACTTGTCCGGGACTTTTCACCAATTTCCTCTTATGCTGCGTTCACACCAAGCGTGAATATGCGTCTGGCGCGAGTGATTTCAATGTTAAGTCAATGGTAAGACGCGTCTACGCGCGTCTGGAGTTCTTGCGGCGCGAATTGGCGTTTAGCGCGGCGCGGTAGACGCGAATTCGCCTCATTCGCGCGTCTAGTTCGCGCGAATGGCGCGAATTGAGCGTCTGGCGCGTTACGCGCGAATTGTGCTTTTTGTGCATCACGCGTTTGACGCGAATTCGCGTCTGACGCCCGAGTTGAAAAATCTGAACTTCTGCGTCAATTCGCGCCGCGTTAACCAATCAGGAGCCTGCTTGATGCTGTGGCGGCAGGCCCGCCCGGAGTCACTCATTCAAATATGAAACATGAATACTAAATGCCAAGTGCGGTTCTAATGCACAACAAAGCAAGTGTTTTATCACATATATGACACATATACATTTTGTATTGAATGCTATTCATTCCATATCTAAATCTTAATTATATGAAACATTATTATAGTGTAGTGTGTCTACACTATAATAACAGAACAATAATAACTATAATAGTGTGTATACTTTAGTGTGTCTGGACAGTGTTGTGTGAGGAAAATAAAGAAATCACAGGACAGGTTAAATACTTTTGGAGGCTGGCTCCATTTATCATCAAAACAAAAATAAATAACAGATTTTACAGTAATAACCTGAACAAAAAATGGCACAGACCTATAGAATTATTATACATCAAAAGAGGAATGACATAAAGGAGTAGTTCACTTTTAAAATGAAAATTCTCTCATCATATACTGCTCCAATGCACAGAGGGAAGTTCCACCGCTCCTGAAATCCCCTCGCTCCGATGCGGGAAAGCAGGTCATCGAACTGGGCGCGGGACAGGCGGAAGTACCGCTGAAAGCGGCCGTCATCCAGGCGCAGCTCCTGGAGCAAGTGATGAAACTCGCCGAACTGGGTTCGCCTCCGAAGGGTCTGGTGGACCCAAATACGGCGACGATGATCCCTACGCCGCTGTTCTGCTCTCCAGAGCAAATACAGAGCGGTGACTCTCTCGATAAATGACCGATCAACAACAGAATCTTGTAAAAAGATGGCCGCCAACGGGGTTTGAAACTTTCGCCTCTGACACGCGTAAATTTCGCTTCAAACTTTAGTTTTTAACGTGCGTCGATTTCGCTCTTGACGCGCGAATGAACACAAAGTGGTCACGCGTATAACTAGACGCGGCAGGAGCGAATTTAGACGCATATTCGCGTTTGGTGTGAACGCAGCATTAGGGCGTTTGCGTATACTACGCCAGAGTGCGTACACATGTAAGGAGCCGGATGATGAGCTCGTGCTCGGCACAGTTGGACGTGGCTGTGTATCAAAGGTAAAACATGATATAAATACTGTTCAGTTATAAAAAACGATCGTTTCGTGTCTTAGGAAATCAATGTATCGTCACGAGCCGCAGGGTATAATTTGGATTTGTCTGTGCATGTTTTTTTTTTTTTCCTTTTAAAAGTTTGGTGCCCATCCACTGCCTTTATTTGACTGACAGACTGCACCGGTTTGAGTTAAAAATCTTCGTTTGTGTTCTCCTGAAGAAACAAAGTCACCTACATCTTGGATGCCCTGGGGGTAAGCAGATAAACATCAAATTTTCATTTTTGGGTGAACTATCCCTTTAAGTTAAATGCATGTTACAACTTGAAAATTCACATATGACGTATGACTTTGTAATTTATGCTGTAAAACACAACATGAAGGTTTCTTGAAGTAATGTCACCCAAAGACCTTATTTTACTCATAAATCCAATTTGCTATTCTTAAAAGCCAATCAGAATTCCTGAGAGCGCCCATGGCTAACTGTCTTCCGGGTTACAAAATGAACAGCTTTGTAGATTCAGAGAGGCTCTTCAAAAATATGTTTTCACCTTACACTTCAGGGCTTCATATTGTGTATGAATATGTTTTGACTGGGGCTCAGAAAATATTTATATGCCTTGATTTTTTTATTAATAGTTTGATATGAACATGAAGACAATTATGACTGAATCACAGGATGCATTTAAGTCGGAATGTTTGTGTAATTGTATTCTCCTTTCTCCTTATACTTTGCATTGTCTTTGCTTACTGCATGTCTGCTTCTCTGATAAAGACTTTTTTCATGAAATGAAAAACTCTGAGGAGACTCTCGGTAATGTCCCAGTGTATGAAACAATCAAACAGATGATAATAGCTTTAATAAGGGGTTGAGAGAGCAGGAGATGCGTAGGTCGGCCTCTTTCAACCGGGCTCCGTGGCGTAAGATTGTTCTCGTCCCTTTGGGATGGAGTCTAATTGTTTACGACCTACGTTCTACACTCATAACATCTCATTTGGGACGTTTCTCATGACTGGTGAAATTAAAACATAATAGAGCCTTTAAGAGTATCCGTATATTTTATTTACACATAATGAATTGCTTTGATTTGGTGTTTTCAGAGGAGGGAGTCTCTGATTAAATTTTGCATTAATGAATAAAGTTTGCTGTTGACTGCGCCGGTCTCCGGGGCATGAGACAGCAGCCGCAGCTGAAATATAATTGATTTCCTCCGTGTTTTTGTTTTATTCTTTTGTTTAGTTTCCTTTCCCTTCAATAGGGAGAACAAGGGATCACTGATAGTCTTTAATATTACCCCACCCACTGTGCTGTGGAAAGCACAGGAAAAAACAGAGTGTGAGAGAGAGAGCGGGTAAAACCCACAAATGCTTAATGTGACAATACATTGAAGGAACATTTCCTTTTTCAAAGTCTGTTTTCAGGCGAAGAGGCGGATGGCCCCAGGTGTAATGCTATATAAGTCCCATGCTTTCAGAAAACAGATTTTTACTGTCACACTGTCATGGGTATTGCAAGATGGTATGACCTACTTGCACCCCACTAATACAGGGATCAAAACAGTCTTCAGGGTAGAGACCCATATTTCTGATCTCAAAGCTGCTGCCATCCATTGTAAACTATGAATACGTGTGTGTGCGCGCATGTGTGTCTCCACATGAGAAATGAATCAAAGACGGCATCCTTAATGTCCTCACGAGCTGTCATGATTCATGTCATAACCTCACTGTCTGATGATCTAGTGTAATTAGAGCGAGGACTGATGAGGGAGTTTGACGAGTGCTGGTGGCTCAATGGCTACAATTCTGGCCTGTTAGCTAAAAGGTTGCGGGTTCAATTTCAAGTAGGAGTGATTTAGAAACTGGAAAGTTCTATGCTTAAAATATCATCCTATCACCTCTGTGCCCTTGGGCAAAGTACTTAATCCCAGGTTGCTCCTGCGGGACCGTGCCTGTGAATTGTGTAATATACTTTCTTTTGGATCCCCAAAAGGGAGTTACAGAAATTAAAACATACCTAGATAGACCTTACTGAAATTCTTGTCTGAGAACATTGTAGAAACATACCATATTCAGAATCAAAACACATTCAGACAGATTTGTGTGACACTGAGCAACTTTTTAGTCTTGTAATAATTTCTTTTGACATAAAACCTTCGATCATCTTTGAAACACAAATTAAGATATTTTTAATGAAATCTGAGAGATTTCTGACCCTGCATAGACAGCAAAACAACTGACATGTTCAAGGCCCAGAAATGAAGTAACCACTGATGTCACATGGACTATTTCATCGATGTCCCTACTACCTTTCTGGGTTTTGGATGTTTCAGTTGCGTTTCTGTTTTTGGTGAACTACAGTATCCCTTTAACATTTTCATTGTTATTGTCCAAGAAAAAAAAAAGACAGAAACCATTGAACATGAGTTGCTCTTTGTGATAACATGCCCCAATAGCAAGACATATGGACTTATATATGTTGACATATGCTGGGTATATGGATATATGTTGGGTTTACATGTTTTATGGGGACATTCCATAGACATAATGGTTTTCATACTGTACAAACCATATTTTCTATGGCCCTACACCTACCTGACACCTAAATCTAGCCCTCATAGGAGATTGTGCACACTTCCTCAAAAAAAGTCATTGTGCATGATTTATAAGTTTCCTCATGGGGACCTAAGAAATGTCCCCAGAATGTCAAAATCTACTGGTATTACTATCCTTGTGGAGACATTTGGTCCCCACAACGTGATGAATACCAGGTACACACACACACACACACACACACACACACACACACACACACACACACACACACACACGCACACACACACACACACACACACACACGCACACACACACGCACAAAGAAAAGCATAACAGCTCTTTTCAAAAATGTTTAATAAGAACAAATATCACTTGTGCACAAAATTGGCACATTTGAAGGATTTGGCTATATTATATAGCGCTTTTCACAATACAAATCGTTGCAAAGCAGCTGTACAAAAAAAATGTAGCTCACTATAAAAATTGATTCACACTCACATTAAACAGTCTTTTCTTTGTGGAATTGTTTGGTCAACAGAAATTCTAATTAAAATTGTATACAATTACAAGATTTAAAAAAAAAAGTGACGACTTGCCCCTGTTTCAGAGTTCAAATCCTTGTAGTTGGCTCTGTGTTTCTAACAGCTATAGAAAAATGTCATGATGATGATTTAACAGAAAATATGCTAATTAAAAAATTACATTTTAATTAGGTGTTTAAAACCAACACACAATACCTCTGCACAATTGCAAATCTGTACAGTTAGACTTTTAACTTAGTTACTGAGAAATACTGTAACCTTTGTGGCAACTTGACACTGCTTTTTCTAGGTAGTGATGTAAACTTTGTTGTTTTCCCTTATGTAGGTTTGCTACAGTTTAAACCCTTGAATTTGAAGGTTCCTCTTCATTCTCTCTCAGTTGGTGTGCTTTTACACACAGCACACTGGGTAAATGCTTTTGTCATCTTTTCATACAGACTCAAGTGTGTTCTTTTATGAGTTCAGAAAATGTTTTTCACACTAACAAACCAAACCTCAGGGTCAGTAAAGTCCAGGTCTGTGGCTGGTTGAGTAGCAGGGGCCTTATACCTACTGTGACTCTTGACAAAAGTCTTTATTCTCTTTCCCGTGCTCATAATTCACTTGGTGAAGTGGACAGGGCGCCCTTGAGTGTTTGCACCAATGCCTCCGCCAATTCCCCGTCCCTTCCTGAGGGAGAAATCCATAGCCGATTAACGGGAATCTGTTTGTAAACACAGAACGCTCTGAAGATGGAGTCGCCACTAAGCGCCACAACTGTGGCCTGGCTTAATCTGAATTCCACGAAAGCTTCAAGGAGGAATATATCACACACAAAAAGAAAAAAAAAAAAAAAAAAAAAGAAAGAAACGTAAACCCTCAGCAAGGTTCTAAACTCTCTTTCATACACAATAAATTATTCATGACTCTACGAACTGGAGTCAAAGTCAATGATAAATGTGTTGGAGTCGATCATCCACACTTCATTAATTTCCCACCTTCCTTATAAGACTACTAGAGTGGAGAGAGAGGGAAAGAGAGAGAGGGAGAAAGACACACATAGGTAGATTAAATACAGAGTCTACCGTTATAGACAAGTGTTTCAGATACTTTTTCAGAGAACCAGTGACGCACAATGAAAAAATAGATATATAAATATCATTTTTGTATCATGTGGCCTTGCTGTGTGAATGTTTTGAAAATGAAGACAAATGTAGGAGCAGATAAAGCTTGATGTCTGATATATTATTAGATGAAACAGGTAAACCCATGAGACTTCAAAGACTCTTAAAGTGACCTATAATCAAAGTCCACTCAAAGCAAATATAAGCTGTTTTTATGCATTTGTTTGCCTTCTTTGGTTATTTCAGCCAGTGCTTTGAGGATGGGGTGTTTACTGTGGCTTGACCATCTCTCCTAGTTCATCCAAAGCAGATTAAAGGAAGGAAGAGGAACACTTTGATGTTTTCTCCCTGCGTTTTTTTTTTTTTTCCATTTTAAACTGGATGCGCTGAACAACGTATAGGTGGTATGTAAGCTGCAGTGCCGGTCCATCCACAGAGTGATGGCTTAAAGGAATAGTTCACCCAAAAATTACAATTCTGTCATTAATTACTCACCCTCATGTCATTCCAAACCCGTAAGACAATCATTCATCTTCAGAACACAAATTAAGATTTTTTTTTTTTTTTATGAAATCCGAGATCTTTCTGACCCTGCAAAGACAGCTACACAACTGACATGTTCAAGGCCCAGAAAGGTAGTACTTTTGTCAAACTATTCTATCAATGTCTTTACTAACTTTTATTTTTGGGTTAACTATCCCTTTAACCTGTTACAGCTTGTAAAGCAGGTTAGTAAAGCACAGTTTTGTACAGCTTGTAAAGTACTTTCTGGTGCCTCTTAAAATCAAACGGCACTAGAGAGATGATACCTAAGTATTGCTGAACTTCTTTCTCATATTTGAGAGAGACACAGGAATTAGACACAGGTGTCTTACAAAACTTACAAAACTGGTTCTTTTTATTTTTTGTGTTACATTTATTTTTGATGGATAGCATGAAGTTTAAAAAAAGGCATGCTGATACAACCATCCTGATGTTAAAAAAGGCCTCATTAAAAGTACTAAATTCTTAAAAAAGAAAAATCTTAAGTAGTTTAGCCTATTTTTTTTTATAAATAACCTTTTTTGAAAAGATTAACGAGATTAATTCATTTTCCAAAATATGTGTGAGTCATCAAAAACAATTAATAATGTTAATACATACATAATACAAATATTGTTTATTAATATATGTATCTTTTACTTGATAGCATGCACTTAATATCTTTCATATCACTAAATGTATATGATTTTGAACTAAATAAAACCAACATTATTAAAATAGTACATAATTAATATACACTGTTGTTTTTTAAAGAAGTTTCTTATGCTCACCAAGACTGCATTTATTTGATCCAGAAAACAATAATAATGTTTTGAAATATTATTTTAATGTAAAATAACTGTTTTTGTTATTAATATATTTAAAAATTTAATTTATTCCTGTGATGCAAAGCTGAATTTTTTAGCATTATTACTTCAGTCTTCAGTGTCACGTGATCCTTCAGAAATCATTCTAATATTCTGCTTAATATTTTAATATTAATATTAATATCTTAATACTGCATAATATTTTTTTTGTTGTAACCTGTGATACTTTTTTCAGGATTCTTTAATAAATAAAACTTAAAAAGAACAGCATTTATTTAAAATGGAAATCTTTTGTAACAATAAACTACTATTTAGAAGTCGATCAGCGCATTTATATTCCTTTTTATTTAAGAAATTAATACTTTAATTCACCAAGGATGTGTTAAATTGATACAAAGTGATAGAAAAGACTTATAACGTTAGAAATTGAATAAATTATGTTCTTTTTTTTTACTGTTTTGATTCTTCACAGAATCCTGAAAAAAGAATCACAGGTTCCAAAAAATAACATTTGTTTCCAACATTGATAATAAAAGTAATAAATCAGCATATTAGAATGATTTCTAAATGATCATGTGACACTAAATGTAATTATGTTAAAATATAAATTATTACTGTTTTTTTAACTGTATTTTTAATCAAGTAAATACAGCCTTGATGAGCATAAGATAATTCTTTAAAAAAACATATAAAACACTTTTGAGCAGCAGTGTATATTTGCTATATTTTTTATATGATACTTTCATGTCACTAAGTTGCTTCATTTAAAAAAAAAAAAACTGCATTAATACAAATACACATTAAATAGTATGAACTTGGGAAATGTTTGTTTTCTTTCTTATGGTCTTTTTGAAATGTCGTTGATCCATGTACTGTTTTTTTCATCTGTAAGAAATAAGCTTCAAGAGCTTCGCTGTACATTCAAAGACATGTGAACAGAAATAACAGAATGAATGAAATAACATGGATGAATGAATAAATATGGAGAAAAGACAGTCATGGTTAATTCATGTGATGGAGTGAGTGGTGGAACTCATATCCGGACTTGTTGCGATTGTGAAGTTTATTTCCTTCCACGTACGGGGATGTTTTAATAACAGGCTCGATGAGAGCCTGGTTGCCTGGCAACCACCTGCTGTCAACATGCAGGCTGTGTTACCGTGGGAACAGGATGACTGGTGGGAAGAGTGGAACACAAAGCTGCGTTCCAGCAAACAGTGATCAGCTGACATCTGGGGTCAACATCATGGCTCTCTTAGAGATCCAACAGGTTAGAAACTTCTTCTGCACTTGAACACAAACACTCAAAGATGCCTATTCAGAATGCACACTCTTTTAAAATGTCTCTGCTGTGCTAATGACTTGTGTGTGTTTCGGATTATGCATGTGTGTGTGTGTGTGTGTGTGTGTGTGTGTGCATGCAGGCCTCTTACCTTCCCTATTTCATACCCACATGCTTCCATTGTCTGGGTCGTGGTTAGCTGGTGCTCCAGTGGAGTGTTTTTAAGTGCTGTTGTGAACTGAATGCGAGAGGTGAGGGAAGCTGGGGTTAATTATTTGCTGCATATTAATGGCCAGCAGTGGCGTTCAGTATGGAGAGCCAGCCTCCTTCACACCGCCTCCAAAAATGTGACATTTCCAAAGAGCACAGAGTGTGAAATGTCTTTTTTTCCTTCTTCTTTTTATTTATTTTTTTCCCCCGCAGAGCCAATGCGTTGCTTCAAACGTTACCAAGCACCACGTTTATGGCCAGTTCTTTCGGCAAATGCTGGCTCTTCACATTTTTCACTTGCAAATTGGATAACTTGAGGTCTGATGAACAAACTGTTCCTGTTTAAAGACTTTTGGACTTTACTGCTGTTAGGAATAAATCAACTTCTCATCACTGCAGGGCTAAAGCAATTTTCAATCACATTAGGGCACGTTGTTATTTTCTCCGTTCTCTAATGTGCATTACTATTTTTTCTCTTTTGTAATAGTTTACTCCTGCAGGAGTGTATTATTTTCATTCTCAATTCAGCAAACTCTTATAAATGCATTTACTTGCCACTGACAGTGTTATTAAAGCCAACAGTTCTTTGGTAACCTTAAAGGAATAGTTTAGGTCACCCAAAAAAATGAAATTCAAATGTCATTATTTACTCACCCTTATGTCTTTCTGAACGTGTATGACCTTTCTTTCTCCTGCGGAACACAAAAGGATGTGTTTTTCATGCTCTTTTTCATGCAAATACAATGAATGGGGACTGAAGCTTTCAAGTTTCTTTAAAAAAAGGAGCTTTTAAAAGACTGGTCTGTGTGACTTATGCACTATATTCAGAATTGCAGCTTGTGTAAGAAGCAGTTCATGTAAGAAAAGTTTAGAGGAGAGTGGGGTAAGATGAGCCAGTTTTTACTTATGTGCTCCTTCAGAAAATGTAAAATGAGGCAGAAGTACAATGAAAGTATTTAAAGTAAAAGTATTTAAAGTGTTCCTGTCACTCATTTTGCCCCAGGTTAGGGGTAAGTTGACCCGAGTCAGGGGGTAAGATGCACCATCAGGATGAAAACGGACCATCTGACTCAAACCTTTTGAAATTTGAAAGATAATTTACCTCTTTTAAAAACTAACTAGCTTTTCCTAAAAATAACTTAAATCAAAACAAATCAGGTGAAGTTTAGTTTTCAGTCTTTAATTTTTAAAGACATTTTTAAAACAATGTGTTGAACAGTCAAGTTTTAACTTTCCCAAAAACAGACTAAGCAGAGAGTTTGTTAATAAAAAATATTGAATTTGAATGAAGGAATAAATGTCACTGAAACTAATAGATATTTTAGTCAAAAAGATTATTGGTATGGCACCTTTTCTGCAGTGCCGAACAAGCCATTAGGGACTACAGGTGGAATTGTATTTGATTATTATGTGATGAAAAGCATCTTCTGGTTCTCAGAGAAGGATTTGGTGCACTTGTGCACTATCCCTATCAAATGAACTACAAATAATATCTACATATGATAAAGTAAACTAGTTGTGTAATATAACATTAAAATACCAGTTTACACTTCAGAGATTTAACTTAAATTCAGTGCCTTAAGTTAAAGGCAACTTACCCCACAGCATTTGGCTCAGTTTGCCCCACAGCTGGCATTTTGAAGGAAAAAAAAAAACTAACTAGCTTAGACTAATATTTAACTAAAGAGTTGCATGGTTTTATATGCTGATAAATCACCTATATGCATCAATAAATAAATATTTTTTAGACCTGGATAATTTAGCTTTGACCTAACAGCCATTAGACCTGTTATGCTTTGACAAGCCAAAAACAGTTTTTAGATTAATTGGGTGCCTTCCACTCCTCCCATGTGTTTCTTCTTTTCACAGTCTGGCAGAAATGATGTGTGATTCCAAAATACATGGTCACATGACAGTAAAGGTGTACAGTTGCCAAGATACACGCGGTGGGTTAACTTACCCACTGGCTCAACTTACCCCACTCAACCCTATTCACTATAAATCTAGAGTTTTGTCCTTACTCACCTTTATCCGATTATCTCCTCAGAAGAGAAGCAGCAATGTCCGATTTGTGAATAAATCATTCTTTTGAATGAGTTGGTTGAGCTGGTTCACAAAATCAGTTTGAAACGTTCATTCATGAGTTCTGATTCAGTGCTAGCATTTAAAGGGATAGTTTATGCTAAAATAAAAAAATCTGTCATTAATTACTTACACTCATGTTGTTCCAAACCCGTAAGACCTTTGTTCTTCTTGGGCACACAAATTAAGATATTTTTGATGAAATCCAAGAGCTTTCTGGCCCTGCATAGACAAATGTAAGACCCAGAAAGGTAGTAAGGACATTGTTAAAACAGTCCATTATCCCTTTTCCACCATGCATGAACCGGGTGTTAGCACAGAGCCAGTACTATTTCTGGTTCCTACTGTAGCTGGTTCAACTGGCGTGCCTTCTAAGAACTGGTTGGCCTTTCCATGGGCTAGAGAGCCACCACAGAGCCAGGTCTTGTGCCACTGAATATGTCTCATATATTTCCCAGCAAAGTTAGTGCACGACACCAAAGCACTGCGAGAGCGATTGGAGACCAGATTTTGAATTGCTGTTACGGTCCACAGTGCTGACACATCCCCAACAATCCTAATATCAACAATGGCAGACGTTGCATTGCTATTGATGTTCATGGCTTTGTAAACCTACATCGGCATCCAAACATGCCAAATCCAATATGTTTGTGTTTAGCTGCTACTTCAAAAATGGTGGTCGAAAGTTTCTGCTTCGCGAACAGCTTACTTTTCGCAAGAAATCAGCCGCATGCCATCAAAATACTGAGGATGCGCAACAATCCTGACGAGTCATAGCAATAGAGCAGAGGCAGCATAGCTGCAGAGAACCCACTTGCTCGAAAGCTTCCGTAACTGATGTAGATTGACAGAAAATAAGTGTTGTTTGTCCAATAAATTATTTGACATACTTATCCCGAAGACTTTATTTAAATTACATCTCAAATGACAAGAGATCAACCAATGATCATGTTTATATTAATTAGCCCATGAACTCTTTCTCTGTTAAAGAGTATGTGGGTGTGTGGACGGAATGCCACTGCTGGGTTCTACATCAGAACACATACATGTACATGTGCACAAAAAAGTATCCTTGTAACTTCGTAAAATTAAAGTTGAACCACTGATGTCACATGAACTATTTTAACGATGTCCTTACTACCTTTCTAGGCCTTGAACGTGGTAGCTGCGTTGCTGTCTATGCAGGGACAGAAAGCTCTCAGATTTCATCAAAAATATCTTAAAGGTCACATATTTTACACCTTTCTGGAGGTTTATTTTAGTTGTTGATGTCCTTAAGAATAAATATTTGCGGTATAAGTGCGAAATTTTTTACTGCTTCTCTCTTAGTAGCTCTGTCAAGAACAGGTCGATTTTAGCCTGTCTTATTATTATTTATGAGCCTCTCTTCTGATTGGTCTGTTGTTTTCTGAGTGACGCACAGCCAGGCCAACCACAGGACAGGTAATTAGGGTAATACATACTGTAGCCTGCTGTAGTTTGGTAATAATCAACAGGATGTTTCAAAATGGTAATTATTTATTTTTTTTTTTGCCTACGTGACTCTTTTACCAGCAGATAAATGTTCACGATGGAAAAATATGTGCAAACTGGAATGAAGCAGCGATCAGGGAGCTCCTCACTATCCACGCTGATGTGCATTTGGCAGTTTGGTTTTAGTTTAGTGGAACAGTACAAATCATTTTATATATCACATTTTCCAGAATCGCTGTGTGAAAGAGGCTGAAGTTGACGTGCCACTGGTCTCTTATATTAAAGGGATAGTTCACCAAAAATGAAAAATTGATGTTTATCTGCTTACCCCCAGGGCATCCAACATGTACAGTACAGAACAAAAGTTTGGACACACCTTCTCATTCAAAAAGTTTTCTTTATTTTCATGACTATGAAAATTGTAGATTTACCATGAAGGCATCAAAACTATGAATTAACACATGTGGAATTATATTTAATTCTATATATACTATATATATATATATACACTATATATACTTCTGCACAACACAACTGATGGTCCCAACCCCATTTATAAGGCAAGAAATCCCACTTATTAAACCTGACAGGGCACACCTGTGAAGTGAAAACCATTTCAGGTGACTACCTCTTGAAGCTCATCAAGAGAATGCCAAAAAGTGTGCAAAGCAGTAATCAAAGCAAAAAGTGCCTACTTTGAAGAACCTAGAATATGACATATTTTCAGTTGTTTCACACTTTTTGTTATGTATATAATTCCACATGTGTTAATTCATAGTTTTGATGCCTTCAGTGTGAATCTACAATTTTCATAGTCATGAAAATAAAGAAAACTTTGGTTCAAAGCTGTGTCCAAGGTGTGTCCAAACTTTTGGTCTGTACTGGTGAATTTGTTTCTTCAGCAGAACACAAACGAAGATTTTTAACGAAAACCGGTGCAGTCTGCCAGCCAAATAATGGAAGTGCATGGGCACCAGACCTATAAAAGTAAAAAAAAAAAAAAAAAAACATACACAGACAAATCCAAAGTAGGGGTGAGCGGGGCACAACCTGACGCGGGGTTAATTGTAACACACGTGGTTCAAATATTTCCACACACGCTAGCATAACCAAATTTACGGTATTTACTAGTTGCCATAGCAACACTATGCAGAGAAAAAAGATCACCAAAATTCAAAAGCATTTTGAAGATATCGCTGAATATTTATTTTACCATAGTAAAAGTACATTTCTGGCTGAAGTAAACTTTTCATTTCTGTTTTTAGTATTCATTTAAAGTTAGACAAAACTGCTATTATTTTAATCTCCAATTTGCTATTTATCAGTTTAGATAGTTTATCAATGCTTGACAAACCAGCAGAAGACACTAACCTGTTTTGAAACTCCAATGGCGCAGATGGGGAACGTTGTAACACTGTGTGACAATATGCCCCGCTGTTATTAAACTATGCTATTCTATGACATTAGCTGTGCAGTTTACAATATTTACTTCTAAGGATTTCGATAAGAAACCACAAGAAACAGGTGAATAAAGGCTGACAATCAATGTTTAATGTTCAGATGTCATTATTTCAAGAAATGTAAAGCATTTTGGCTGGTTTATTTGTGTCGTGTTCTATAAGAGCTGTGTGTGGAGGGACGGGAGTGTTTTTCTGAATGTCTATATGTGTTTCATTTATTTGTCCACATTGTTTAGAACTACTGTACAGCTGTGTGTTGCGGTCAGGGCCGTTCAAAGCATTGTTGCGATATGTTCATCGTCAAACTCCAAAATTAGACCATTTTTATTTTGAAAAAAAAAAACGTCATTACTTCATTTGAAAAAGTTAACACATGTATTTTACTGACAAAATATTTTAATTTGTTGTGTATATTTTTTTCATTCGATCAGATAACATTTTAAGCTGTCATTTGGTCGTGTTACAACGTGCCCCTCAGATGTTACAATGTACCCCATCTATGGAGCATGTTGTCACGTTTCACTTCCTTTCTTTTGAGGTAACGAAAAACGTATACACTGTAAATATGAAACAAAGCGATATATTTGTACTAGACAAGTGTGAAAATAATGTGGAAAAACATTGTACTCTGAACCCCAAGTGGATTTACATAAACCGCGAAATTCAAAAAGTGTTAGGTTGTGCCCCGCTCTCGCCTGCACCCTGCGTCTCATGACGATACATTGATATCCTAAGACACGAAACGATTGTTTTTTTTGCAAAAAACTGAACAGTATTTATATCATTTTTTACCTTTGATACACAGCCACGTCCATCTGTCATGAGCACGAGCTTTTCATCCAGCTCGTTACATGTGCACGCGCTCTGGCGTAGTATACTGTCACATGTATACAACACTCATTGTTTACACAGTGCACAGAGATTGTGGGTATAGCGGCTATTCAAAATGGTAATTACTTGCGCTTATCCCGATTGTTCAAACCGATTTAAAGCTAAAATATTATGTTTGCTTGCGCAAACTCATCCGGGACTTTTCACAGATTTCCCCTTACGGCGTTTGCGTATACTACGCCAGAGCGCGCACACATGTAAAGAGTCGGATGAAAAGCTCATGATCAGGACAGATGGATGTGGCTGTGTATCAAAGGTAAAAAATGATTAAAAAAAAAAAAAAATGATTATTTGGCTTGGAGACTGCACCGGTTTTCGTTAAAAATCTTTGTTTGTGTTCTGCTGAAGAAACAAAGCCACCTACATCTTGGATGCCCTGGGGATAAGCAGATAAACATCAAATTTTCATTTTTGGGTGAACTATCCCTTTAATGTTGTTCAGAAGTCTGTGCAATGATGTACTGTAGTTTCCTGACATCCATAGACTGAACAGCGTTTTCTCGACTTGTTTCCATGTTGTTGTTCTCACCAATGGCACGGACGCGATGTTGTCTGTGGGTTTGGAAAAAGGAGGGTGGGACGGTGGTTGGTGCTTAAGGTGGTGACTAAAGAAGGGTGACTGAGTAGTTCGGACGTCACATTTTTACCGAAGTCACTGCGTCTTGTGAAAAGGCACAGCTACTTTATGCAGGCTGTGTTCATTTTACTGTGGATTGACTGTTTTGAACTTATATGGTAGTTACATAGCCCCTAGACCTCATATCATGAAAAAAGCCATGAAATTTCAGTTTTGACAATATGGGACCTTTCATTTGTGTTCAGAAGATGAACAAAAGTCTTAGACTCAATAGTAAAAGGCTCAAACTTCACTTGTTCCTCACACAATCCTATAACATGGCTGGGGGCAGCCGTGGCCTAATGGTTAGAGAGTCGGATTTGTAACCCAAAGGTTGCAGGTTCGAGTCCCAGGTCCAGCAGGGATTGTAGGTGGAGATTGTGAATGTACAGCACTCTCTCCACCCTCAATACCACGACTGAGGTGAGTCCCTTGAGCAAGGCACCGTTCCCCCAACTGCTCCCCGGGTGCCGCAGCAATGGCTGCCCACTGCTCCGTGTGTGTGTTCACTACTTTGTGTGTGCACTTGGATGGGTTAAATGCAGAGCACAAATTCCTAGTATGGGTCACCTTTAACTTGGCCTCACTTCATCTCCTTTCCTTTCCTTTAAGCTTTAGTTGTTTATTGTGATTGCAAGGAAAGGAATGATCAGCACAGTCTTTATAACTTCTCCTTTAGTATCCCACATGCAAACAAAAATCAGGTTTAGAATGACATGAGTGTGAGTAACGATAGATTTTTTGGGGGTGATTATGTTGTTTTTAAACAATATCTTTTACCCATCCACCCACAGTTTGTCGATCCCAGAAGGACGGTTCGTTCTGTCAGTAAAGCATATTGGCCTTTAACAGGACACTTTGGTTGTGATCCCCGGTGGTTCTTCATGTTCATTGTTAAGTCCTTTTATTTTGTAGTCCTGGTCAAGGTCACTTTCTCTCTTTCTTCCGCTTTCTTATTTCTCACCTGAAGTTCTTCATAATGTATATAAATACCCAGAAGGATTGTTTGATTAAATTCCAGCATTTTCTACCAGCGCACATTTCCATTCAAATTGTTTTAATGCTAATGTTGGCGCAAGTGAGAGAATTGGAATGAATGTGTGCTGCGATTAAGGCATGCTTGTGTCATAGTTTAAACGTACAAATATATCTAATACTTTCAGTATAATTATGCATGCAGAAAACAGAGACTCGAATTCGCTTGGCCTAATGAAAGTATTTATCAGTGCTTTATAAATGTCTCGCTGATGAATGTTGTCACTCACACAGACTGCTAATGGAAATATGTAGTGATGCAGTTATACTGTTGCTGTGCCATACTGTAGCCATAGAGCACAATAATAGAGCAACATTGAATAATGAATAATGGCATATTTCAATTGGTAGCTTTAAAAGACAGGTATGGACCACATTTATAGTGCGTTGCTATGGCTAGAATAATCTTTAAAAGTTCACCTCTTGTGTTTCTCAGAAAAAACAAAGTCATACACGTTTAGAACGATATGAGGGTCATTCAGCAATCATATTCAGGTGTATCATATCCGGGAATTAAACAGCATGATTTTTTTTCTTCTACATTACTTTCCTTTCATCTCTTCTTTTCATTCTTCTCTACCACTCAGCCAGATGCCTAGTCCATTGTGCTGCAAATCAGTTGCTCTTTTTCGTTCCCTCTCCACTTATTTCTTTCTACTCCACATTCCCTCTGACCTCCTGTTGTAGAAGCAGGCGATTTTTCCCTCTTCAGAGCTTTAAGGCAAGAAAGACAGAAAGCTGGGGACAACAGTGCATGCAGGACACACACAATCACCCTCCATGTGCGCTCTTTCCCTCCCTCGCTGCATCTTTGCGCTTGCCGTTGTGCATCATGAATAAAAGATAAATGATTATGACTGAGGGAGTGTTGTTTCTCTGTTGACCCCTGTCTAACCTTCTTTTGCTTTTCCATTTTGGACACAGCGAAAGAGTGCAGCTTCTAAAGTGCAGCTGACATGAATATGATTTTGGTCTTTTTTTATTATTTTTATTTATTTTTTTTTTTTTTTACTATCGTTGGAATATATTTGTCTATGTGAACGTTTAACTTTCTTACACAATCTTGTAAAATAGTTTGCATATACACTGCCTACACTGACTGCAAGTCTCTTATGCTCATCCAAATTCCATTTATTTAATTATAAATACAGAAAAAAGTAATATTATGAAATATTATTGCATTTTAAAATAAGTTTTTAATTTTAATATACTTTAAAATCTAATTTT
Organism: Garra rufa; assembly: GCF_049309525.1. Lineage (NCBI taxonomy): Eukaryota > Metazoa > Chordata > Actinopteri > Cypriniformes > Cyprinidae > Garra > Garra rufa. Next base: position 24,799,607 of record NC_133376.1, read on the forward strand.
TTCCTGTAATGCAAAGCTGAATTTAATATGCTGATTTATTAAAACAGTTTAACTGTTTAATATTTTTTTGGAACCTGTGATACTTTTTTCAGGATTTATTGATGAATAAAAAGTTAAAAAGGATAGCATTTATTCAAAACAGAAATATTTTCAGAAACAATATAAGTCTTTACTATCACTTTTTGTCAATTTGACACGTCCTTGCTGAATAAAATAATTAATTTCTTTCAAAGAAAGAAAGAAAGAAGAAATTTACTTACCCCAAACTTTGAACAGTAGTGTATATAGTTACAAATGATTTCTATTTTAAATAAATGCAATTTATTTAATAAATGTATATATTTTTTCAAAATATCTAATAATTCTTAAATCAAGAAGGATTTTTTAGTTGAGTAAAAATGAGTAATTTTCGGAAAAACAAAAACAAATCAAAATAAGTTTTTTTCTTACCCCATTGGCAGATTATTTTGCTTGTTCTAAGCAAAAACTCACTTTATTTTGACTTGTTTTTTTCTGAAAACAAGAAAATATTTTTTATTTGTCTAGAAAATCCTTCTTGATTTAGGAATTTTTAGATATTTTGGCTGCAGAAAAGCATTTTTGATGCTGTATTAGATTGATCACAAGACAATAATGCTGAAAATTCAGCTTTGCATCACAGGAATACATTCTATTTCAAAGTATATTAAAATAGAAAGCCACTATTTTAAATAGCAAAATATTTCATAATATTACTATTGCTGTGTTTTCAATCAAATAAACACAGTCTTGATGAGCAGAAAAGACTTTTTTAAAACAAATTTAAAATCTTAATGATCCCAAACTTTTGAACAGCAGTGTATGTATTGTACCAGGCACAAACAAAGTATTTAAAATAATATTTGCTATTAAAATTAACCTAACACACATAGATGTGTATATATATATATATATATATATATATATATAAAAATAAAAATAAAAAAAATCTAATTTGTTATTAAGTGAGGGGTTATCCAGTGCATGTCTTATTCTTGCTTGAGTTAAGCCTGATCTGTCTTAGTGTGAACTTAGATTCTTAGAACTGATCCGTGAAATCTATGAGGCGACAAATAAGAGTTGATGATGTGATGGCCGTGTTGTGAAGTCCAGTTGGTGGTGATGGGTAAAAATGTATGCTGTGACCCTTGAATGCATCACTGCTGTGCCAAATCAGAGATTATGATGATGCTGATTTACCCTATAAAATAACTTGTTTACTGCAATAGCACAACAATCAAGTTTACACGCTAGTTATTTTCTACCATAGCTGAACACACTGCCTTGGCAGCTGGAATTTGAACGACTAATTTTTTTTCCAGTGTCATGCTGTGTTTAGTCAAGTGTTCTTTGTAGGATTATCACTCACTTGGTAAACAATTTTATCCAAAGGCACTTTCCACCATTTGAGAAACAGCGCGCTTTAACTCTGGGAATTAGCTAGATACAAAAAACAAGAGTTGAGTTTGTGAGCGCATGCTGTTTTGAGGTGTTTGCTGTGCTGCCACAAATTGTCTGAATTTGTGGTAACGATGGATGGCACTCTTAAATTACAACTGTCTCACATACCAATTATAAAGACTATATACAGACCACTGGATACATGAAAGCCTTAAAACACAAGTTTTGTTGGAAATTCAGCACTAACATTTAAGGACAGAGCTTTGTGTAACATTGGAATTAGAGCTTTGTGGCTTGGTTTGTGAGGCTATCTATATTTAAAATAAATATTTTTAAATGTATTAATAATAATAATAATAATAATAATAATAATAATAATAATGCATATTATTAATATTATTATTATTATTAAATACACAATAATAAATATTAATAATAAATAATATATGTGAACAAGCTAAAAAATGGTAGCCATAATAATAATAATAACAACAATAATAATAATACATTATTTTAAATACTTAAAATAATAACAGTTATACTACTACTACTAAAAATATTATTTATTATTTTAAATAAATTATTATTATTATTATTATTATTATTATTATTATTAAATAATAACAGTAATAACAATAGTCATATGATTTGCTATGTGAACAAGCTAAAAAAGTGGTAGCCATAATAATAATAATCATAATAGTAATAATAAAATGATTTAATAATAATAATAGTATTAAAGTATTAAAATAAATTATTTCAAACAATATTTGCTATTAAAATTAAATGGACACATATATCACAATGTGTATATCAAATAAATTACTCTAATTTGTTGTTCATTTTTTGATGTATTGTTATTATTATTATTATTATTATTATCATTATTATTATTATTAATACTACTACTACTACTATTACTACTACAACTAATAATAATATTACAAGATTGATTGAGTCTTGTTTGTATTTACCTGCTGAACCATTTTTGGGGACTTAGTGACATTGTTCCCAGAAGTGAGTAGAATTAACAGTATAAAAATAAATTAAATCTTTTTTTTTCTTCTTTTTTTAAGGGTGTGAGTTTCGTAATTGTACATGGCTGTAGGCTATATAATAGATAGCTAAGTAAACACTTAGGTGTAGGTATGTGTGTGTGTACAGTTGTGTGAAGGATTATAAACTGCTGCTTGAGTGCAGAAGATAAGAATTCAAAGATATGTGGCACTATTCTTTTCCCATAATGCCTTAAAACACCATTATTCCTTTCAGAGGAGCTTGTATTGTGTTGATAGATACCAACATCAGTGAAAAGTGTAAAAGTAACAGTGTAGTTAGACTGTGAGAAATTCAAGAACAAGAAAAAGTGCAACATTCCTAGTTCTAAACTTCATTTTAACTTCACGGCTCAAAACCGAGCAGTTGTTTTTTGATAAAGAAAGCCTCTCTGACTCATATTTTTGAGGGAAGAATGAGAAAAACAAACAAGCAATCAAACAAACACCCACAGCATCTGCAGACACACCTCCACCCGTTCCACCTGCGCTAACGTACACATGTGGCCCGTCACACGTGTTTGATGGCAGCGCGCGCCGTGATTGATTCTTGATGGGCGGTACAGCGCGGCTGCTGTTTTTAAATCCCGATCAGATTTGCTTACGCTGCCATTTTTATAGCCCACAGCCAACAGCTGACACCGCAGGTACCTCCCCTGCCTGGATGTGTGTGCGTGTATGTGTGCGCACAAGCCGCCGCAAACGCTCTAAGTGCTCCCGTTTAATAACAGACGGTGATAATTTAAGATGCATCGGTGGAGAACAGAGCACAAATCACGGCGGTGACGGCTCCGTGGAGACAAAATGGAAGGAAGGGCAGTAGAGAGATAAATCACACCAGGAGGGAGGGAAAAAAAGAACAGGAGAAGCGGATAGGGATGAAAACAAGGCCTCCCTGCCGCGGTGTGTTTATGTGTGTGTGCGCGCATTTGTGTGATCAGTGATGAACAGACTGTGATGTCTCCAGTGAACGCTAGGCACGGCACATGCTCCCTCCTGTACAGTGTTTACAATGATCATTACTGCTTCACTGCCATTATAATGATGACCACAGAGACTAGTCTGGCTCTCCCTTTGAGACGTCTCTCTCTGTCTGTCAATGACCCACTCATACAGAACCTAGCGGGCCTGCTGGTGCTTGGACCGGGGAGGTCTGCAATACCTAGAGAAAGCTTTCTGTTAGCATTCCTGTTGATGGCAATGGCAGCTGCATGACTGTCAGGGAAATGTATAAATCTCTTTTAGGCCTTTTAGTTTTAATCTTGTCCTTTCTCTCAACAGCTGACCATTTTGTTTTTTAAATATTTGGTAAATCATGACAAAACAAAATAAAGGGGACATAAGCTGGCCATTTCCCACAAGTTGCTAAGAGTCGTTAGGGTTTTTTGAAATGTCTGCAACATACTTTGGTTAACATTCCTTAATGGTCATATAAAACAACAGCCTTTTTACCTTGTCAAAAACAGCTCTGTTCACAATGAGCTGTTTCCGTACATGCCTCTTTAAATGATAATGAGCTACTGCTTACTCCAACCCTCTTTTATGTGAAAAAGGAAAGGCAATATGCAATTAATCATGAAAAATATAAAGTGTGAGACGTAAACAGTGAGCACCAAGCCATTCTTTAGTAGCAAACATAGCAAACATACATGAATTTAGGTATATTCGGTGGCATATTACCATCCAAAACAAAACTAATCCACTGTTTCTTCAGAGGCTCCGATGTCGGGAGAAAATATAGACTCTTATGTTCACATTTACATCAAACTACAAAACATCTGCATTGCTTACGAGACATTGTTGTTGCTACAGCTGCTCGAGTGTGGAGAAAATGGCGTACAGGGTACAACTGGCTAAGGGCGGAAATATGCTAATATAGAACAGTCCGTCAGCAGTTGTGGGCGGGGCCTGAACAATATGATGTCATACTTCTCAGTAAATCAAAATGGCTTGATAATTAGGACTGTTTAGATTTTTCGGGGATTAAAAAAAAAGTGCGAAACCAAACGCATGTGTTCTACTGTCATGAAAATGCTTCGAAAACCATCACAGAAGAGAAGAAAGTCATTATTTTTGTTTTCTTTGCGCATAAAAAGTATTCTCATAGCTTGATAAAATTAAGGTTGAACCACTGATGTCAAATGGACTATTTTATCGACGTCCTTTCTACCTTTCTGGGCCTTGGCAGTACTGTTGCTGTCAAAAAGCTCTCGGATTTCATAAAAAAATTCTTAATTTGTGTTTCGATGATGAACGAAGATCAAGAGTAATTAATGACAGAATTTTCATTTTTGGGTGAACTATAATAATAATAATAATGCACTTTATTTTATATAGCGCCTTTAAAAGAGGCCTCTCAAAGCGCTGTACAAGACAATAATAATAATAAATAAAAGATAGAAAGATGCACACACTCCAAATACAGGCAGTAAAAACAAACAATAAGACAAAAATAAAATAATAGTAAAACTGAATGGTCACCTAAATCACATTTAAAGCGAACCTAAAGAAGTGAGTTTTAAGGGATACTTTAAAAATCTCAAGGGGATTCTGCATTCCTAATCTCAGGGGGCAGAGAATTCCACAATTTAGGATCCAATGAGAAGAAAGCCCGATTGCCCATAGTTTTAAGATGAGTTGTTTGAGAATTTAAAAGTCCAGCTGCAGAAGAACATAAAACACGAGAAGGGGTGTATGGGGTTAAAAGCTCTGACAAATATTGGGGAGCCAGATCATTCAAGGCCTTATAAGTCAGCATAAGAATTTTAAAATCAATACGATAACTGACAGGAAGCCAGTGAAATTTTTCCAAGATAGGTTTAATGTGCTCTCTTGCACTGGTCCTTGTCAGAATTCTATCCCTTTAAGTTTACGTACAGTATGTACTGTAAACTCTAAAACATAATTCAAAATGGGTAAAACACTTGTGAAACACTCTCAGAGTAGACTGTTTAGGGTTAGTAGAAGAAGTTAACATATACTTGCAAAGTTTCTTATAGTCAGTATCAAATATCAAATAGTATAGTGCTCTAACTATCAAAATAAAATGTTAGAAGATATTAAGCAGACATTCTACTAATACTTTAATGACTGCTAGTTGACATTTAGTTGCAAATTTACTTACTGTCAGTAGAATGTCTAAAGGTGGACTATAAAAATAAAGTGTTACCCATTTATTAAGCATTTCTCTAAAATTTCCAAACTCATTATATAGGTTTTATATTAAGGTTTCATCACGATAGATACAGATTTAACTGCTGTGACAGGCAACATACCCTTATATTAAAATTAAATGAAACCACAAGAACACATTATTTTTTCAATGAAATACCAAGGTAATATAGACTAATTATGCATTCTTTGTAACAACTTGTTGACTTAACCGAGTGTGTTTATGTGAATACTCGTCAAAACGCACAATTTACATCATTTTCTGTATATTTCTCCATTCATGTGAAGTGGAAAAGTACTTATGTGCGATTAAAAAAACAGTTCTCTTTTGAGTAATCAAATTCGTCTGCTCTTCTCTTACTCCCAGATATTGACATTTTTAACGTTTTATGAGACGTGCAACAAATGTATGCCAGCTTAAGTCCCATCGGATAGATCAATAGGCTATGACACAGTTCAAGTGTACGCATCTTGGCAGATTCTTTCTGAATGAATCTCTTCCTAAATGTTCCCTCCCTATACACAAAACATTTTTCTCATTTTTATGCGTTGGCAAAAATGTCAATTCATTCAAAACAAGTTTTATTTTGTTATCATGTTTTCGTCGGTAAAAAAAAAAAATGTAATTGAAGACAAATGATTCGTCAACAAAATTAACACTGTTCCACAGTACATTAAGCCCTACTTTATGGACTTTTCTTAGGGTGTGTTCACACTTGTCATGTTTGGTTTGATTAAAACAAACTCTGGTTCAATTTCTCTGTTAGTGCGGTTCATTTGAGTAAGTGTGAACGCTGAAACCTGGTGCGCACCAAACAAAAAGATGGGTCTCAGTCCGCTTCCAAACAAACTTTGGTGTGGTTCGAATGAAATACAAACGCAACACGGACCAAATACTTCTAAACAAACCAAAAACAGGAAGTAATGACAAGAAAAGTCGCTATGCGACTTTCACGAAGGGAACAAGCGGCGTATCCAAAACTAAATGAGCAGAGGGCAAATGTGACTTCTGTCACAAAATATACGTCATTGAACCCAACCAATCAGGTTGTGAACCTATCACTATGCATTTGGGTATCTTTAGGTTTGCTGGTAATAATGCTAGTGAGAATGCTAAGTGGACTAGGACCAATATTATTTTTCTTTTTTGGTCCGGACCAAATGAACCAAACAAACTGAACTACAAGTGTAAACACACCCTTAGAGTTCATAGGTTTCATAGATGGAAACTGTGCTCATGCTATTTGCAATAAGTTAACGATTATTGGACAAACTTGAGTTCGCTGGAGTGAGTACTGGTAAAGCATATCAGTTGTGGCTGTTTGATCAGATGTTGGTGAGGTAAATAGCCAAACCGCTCCATTCTGCTGACAACCGCCATTTGTTTGGTGGACACTATCTTATTTATGGGCTTCCACGGGAAGGAAAGAGATAAGGGTGTTTTAGAATTCATTAATGTGAGACGTTACTCTTTGCGTCAGCGTCTCTCGCGCATGTATAGAGTGAAAACTCACTTTAATTAAAATAACGAACAACAGCACCGCCTTTGGGGCAAGCAGAGGTGATTGATACGGAACTTTAGTCCAACTTCATTTCTCAAAAAGAGCATTCGGGACATCGGGAGTGTGCGCTTTGAAGCCATTCCCACCCAGAAATGACTTTTCTGATGAAGTACAGGGGGAGGCTGGGAACAGATGAAATTCATATTTGAAGAAGTGTGGCAGGCAGGTGGAGATACCATGCAGATCAGTGAGGCAGAGGGAGTTGATTTTAATGGAGCCGCTCTCTCACTCCGCCTTGGAGGTGGCTCTCCGTCGCTCATAAATCATGCTGACCCACTCCTCCGCTCCGTGCGTTTTCTCTCCTTGTCGTAATTTATGGCCCAACGGTCAAATTGCTACAAAAAAGTCTTTCAATTTATAACTTTTAACCTCTGGACTGAAAACGAGAATTGACGGTGAGGCAATTAAAGTGCAAGCGGTTTCTCAACACACAAATACGCACACAGAGGGATGGCTTTTTTCGTCAGCGAGAAGGTGCTTGCCTGAATGACATTATCATATCGATTGTCACACACTGATGCCAAGGTTTGCTAATATTAGATTAAGTCCCATGTTGCCAGTCGCTCCATTAATGGGGCAATAACTAGCATTTCCCATTAAAATTTGATGAAAGATTAATAATAATGAACATTACTTACGGGGTAGTCATTACTAAATGTCACAAGCTGATTTGCAGTATCGACTCTGAGGGCTCCAAAAGCAAATTTTTTTTTATAGTGTTTAGCTCCTAAATTGAAGTTAATATCCTGTACCTCTTTCACGAGCCAATGTGAGCGGCAGACAGCCAATAAAACAGAGCTATTTCGGCAGACTAGAAAAACAGAAAACTACTTTTTATTTAGTCTCTGATCTGCTCAGCCTCCGTCGGCATGCTACTAACAGGACCGAATCTCGCCTGTCAGACACCAGCGGTATGGATGACTGAGTGAGTGACTGATTGATTGACTGAAAGAGATTCCCTCACACAGAGAAAAAAAGGCCAGGGTGAGGAGAAAGGTGAAAGCACCTGAGGTGAGGAAAGGCGAGATCAGAGATGAGGCAAGAGGAGAAAATAGAAGTGCAAATAGAAGAAGAGGAAGATGGAAAGGAAGGGTCAAGAGAAGAGAGCGGCTCAGAATAACTTCTGCTCTTGGCTCTAGTTTGTGTGTGATGGGTTTGGATAGTAGCCATGTTTTTGGTGGGCGGGAGAAGACAGTGTTCCATTCACACAGTGATGAGACCAAAGAGCTGATAGAAGCCCCTGCTCATTACAGCAATGCAACTTTCAACTAAATATAGGAAACGACAGACTGTGATATAACCATGTTTAGACATGATTTTGAGGGAACGCACTGTTGAAACAACCCTGCCGGCCACCAGCATATGTTGTGTTTGGGACACTGCTGTCTGGCTTATTCAGACTTTCTTGGTCTGTACCACAGAATGTGACTAGAGCATGAAGTGAGTGGAATGTGACTTTTGCACAAACTGAAAACTAGTGCATTTTCGTTATAAAAATCATAACTTTCCTGTAGTTTGCCTGTTGTTCACACTACTCTGGCTTTTTCGACTCTCGAAAACAGAGACTTTCGAAAACACTGCAGACCCAGTGTTTTTGTTTGAAAACTCTGAGGTTGTGTTTCAGTGAAAACGATGCTGTGGCTACCCACATTCGCTTTCTGTATCCTTGACATCATGCTCATTTGTGGCGTCTCATTTCGGAGGCTTATTTAAGAAGAGTAACCGTTAAATTGCAAAGTAAAGTAAATTGCAAAAATAAAGGTGCTTCATGATGCCATAGAAGAACCTTTTTTTTTTTAACGGTTCCATAAAGAACCTTTAACATCTGAAGAACCTTTCTGTTTCATAAAAGGTTCTTTCTGATGAAATACGGTTCTTCAGATTATAAAAAGTTAAGAAAGAGATTGTTCTTTAAAGAGCCTTTGACTGAATGGTTCTTTGTGAAACCAAAAATGGTCCTTCTATGGCATCGCTGTGAAGAACGTTTAAAAGCACCTTCATTTTTAAGAGTGTAGACGAGGATCATTTTCATTTTAAAATATTGTTTTAAAACAAAAACCCACTAGTGTAAACAGGGCCTGATGATGCACAATATTCAAATTACGGCTGACACTCTAAGATAATGATTATTCTTGTTTGTTATTGTGTTATGGTTAATATAATCTGTTTAAATAAATACATACATTGAAATGCTACTCTTTAGGCATGTATATTAGCATTTAAAAGATTTGGAGTTGGTATGCTTTTTAAATGTTTTGGAAAGAAGTAATTCATTTGATCAAAAAATAAAAGCATTAAAAATGGGAAATAGAAAAAAAGTTTTTTTTTATATACATATATTTTATATTTTATATCTAATTTATTCATGCGATGGCAAAGTTGAATTTTGAACAGCTATTACTCCAGTCTTCAGTGTCACATGATGCTTTAGAAATCATTCTAATATGATGATTTGGTTCTTTCTTATTTCTTATGTTTCTTATCAAATTTGAAACAGTTGTGCAACTTAATATTTTTATGTAAATCAGATTTTTTTATTGTATTTTTTTCAAGGTTCTTTTGATGAAGAGAAAGTATAAAATAAATAAAAATCTTGTGTAACATTTGTCTTTACTGTCATTATTGATCGATTTAGCACATATAATTGTTGATTAAATGTAATTGATTTCTTTAAAAAAGAATCTTTTTAACGGTAGTGTACATCATGATAAGTAGATATTTATTCTGAGATTTCTTTTTAAAGAATAAAAACACTAATAAATCAATAATACTGTTAAATGTAAAGATTAACCACAAGCGTTAGATGACGGCCGAGGTGATATAAATGTAAAAACAGGGAGCATAAGAAAAATTGAAAAATCCAATGTCCAATATAGAACTGATATACTGGTAATCCATATTGTTGTCTCTTTAAAATGTTCAATCACAATGCATTTAACAGCACATAATGCAATTTACCATGTCATTAACAAAAAAAAAAAAAAAAAAAAAAAAAAATATATATATATATATATATATATATATATATAAATGTGTAATTTGTGAAATATCTTGCATTTCTGAGTTTATATCTCACAGTTGTTTTCCTTCACATATGATAATCTAAAATGTATGTAAATTTGTTGGGTTTTGATTCTTATTAAAGGGTGATTTGACCAGCTGGAAGTCTCTTATATGTAATCTTACCTAAAGTGTGATGTAAAAACGTTCAGCATATTGATCGGTCAGCAGACTCTGAGAGGTGACAGCATATAGTGTTTATCATCCGGCCTTGATTGCTCAGCCAGATGGCTGCGGTGACGTGCAAAACACACATCACACACAGGCTCATCACCCGCTCTCTTTTTTTCACACACACTTTCTCTCTCACAAACCCACACACCAACTCCTTGTGCACTTTATGCATACTCTGATGCACTTTCTCAATATGCCAGTTGTCACTGCAAGTTACTGTGGCAGCATTTTGCCAGCTGCTTACCCATCCGTTGTAGCTTTTATCTTTTCTCTCTTCCTGGTTCTCAGTCCGAGGTCACACGTGTCAGACACTTCCCCATTAATCTTAATTCTGTCAGGTGTAATGCTCTGTAATATCTCTCTTCTTTCATATCTGTCTTATTCCTTACATAGCCATTGCAGGGTTGGATGAAATTCTGAATGTGAGAATTGTCTGTCTTAGCAGTTCATGAATTGGAATTTGAATGGAAATGACAGGAAATTGAGTTTACTGAATTGCAATTCAGATAAATTAAACATGGTCACACAACAAAGGAATTTCATTAGTTACGCAGCAAATCAAAAATAATTACATCTTTAAAGGTGCACTCAATAATGTTTTGTACATATTACACAGATATGGTAATGACTGCGACCTAGCAGCAATGATTAATTTGTTTCACGATCAAAAGTGTCTGATAATGGCGGCAACTGAGATGAAGCAAATTGTCTCAGATGGTCATGTGATCTTCATAATTTGGACCCTTTGAGGCATCCAGCTTCATCTGAATCACATTACATGAGAGTTTTATCTACATTAAACAGATGCCACAAAAGTGCTATTTATTTCTTTATCTGTGATGCTTTTTAATGAGGAGAAAATGACTGAGTGCATCTATGTGTATATATGTGACTGTATCTTGCATTTCTGAGTTTATATCTCACACTTGTTTTTCTCATGTTAACTTGCAAAACTCGTAATTATTTTTGTGCTGTGCTGGAAACTAAATTGTAAAATAAATGTATAATTTGCAAAGAGATATAAACCCAAAAATGAAATTTGTCATCATCCACCCCCACCCCCTGCAATTACCTGCAATTTCCTTTTTATAGTTTTATAGTTCACCCAAAAATGAAAATTTTGTCATCATTTACTCATTCTCATGTCATTTCAAACCTGTATGAGTTTCTTTTATTATTGTAGACACAAAAGATGATATTTTGAAGAATTTTGAGTAACCAACAGTTGTTGGTCTCCAAAGCAAGGAAAGAATGACATGAGGATGAGTAAATGATGACAATGAAATTAGCATTTTTGGGTGAGCTATCCCTTTTTAAGTCACAATTACCTTTTTTATTGTTTATTTTTGTGCTCTGGTGGAAACAAAATTGTAACTTGCAATCATGAGATATAAACTAGTTTTATAATGAAAATGTTGTCATCTACTCATCCTCATGTCGTTCCAACCTTGTATGAGTTTATTTCTTATGTTGAACACAAAATGATGTTTGATTAAACAAGGTTCAGGAGGAGCACGATCAGATAATCAACCCATTCGGCACAGGTGCAACCTGTTTAACCAATCATTCAATCAGCGCATCCTCTATATATTACCAGCCGTCTTACCTCCATCCAGCGATAGTTTCTTGGCATCCCTCCTCCACCCCTACTCCCCACTTCTAATCTGTTTCGATCCTACACTAGCAGGGGGAGTTCTCTGGTTCCGGCCTGTATTCCGGCCCGGAACCCTTCCCCCGGACAGCACGCCAAAATATGCTTAATGCTCGCTCAAGCAGATTAGATGTAAGGGCGAACTCGTGAAAGAAGATATTTTGTAACATTTTGAAGAACCAAATAGTTGTTAGTAGGGAAAGACATACTATGGAAATCAATGGGATCCTCAGCTATTTGATTACCAGCATTTTACAAAATGTCTTCTTTTATGTTCAGCATAAGAAACTTATACAGGTTTGAAACGACATGAGCGTCAGTAAATAATGATATAAAATTAGCATTTTTGGATGAGCTATCCCTTTAAAAGTCGCAATTACCTTTTTGAGATGAGTTTATACCTAATGAGATATAAACTCACAATTGCCTTTGTTTTAACATTCACCCAATATGAAAATTTGGTCAACATTTACTGAATTTCTTATGTTGAACACAAAAAAAGGTTTTTTAAATATGTCCAAGAACCAAATAGTTTATGGTCCCCATTGACTTCCATAGTAAGGAAATAAATACTATGGAAGTCAATGGGGACCATCAATGTTTGATTACCAGCATTCTTCAAAATCTCTTTTTTTATGTTCAACATAAGAAAGAAACATAAATTTGGAATGAAATGAGGGTGAGTAAATGATGGCAACATTTTTATTTTTATGTGAGCTGTCCCTTTTAAAGTCGCAATTACCTTTTACTATTTTTATTTTTGTGCTGTGGTGGAAACAAAATTGGCAGATGATTTTCTAACTTGCAGTTGTGAGATATAAACCTGCAATTGCCTTTATTTGATAGTTTTATTCTGTGGTGGAATTGAGCTTCTAAACATTCCAGATTCACAGATATGGTTGCATAATTAATTTAGTCAAGATTATAAGTGTAAAAGGCTTAATTGTGTACGATTGGTTCATGTGCTTCTGTGCATGACTATACTCATACTTTAGCACACTGTTGTTTTCTGTGTAGGCCATCCTAGGGATCTGGCACCCCAAGATTCAAAAAATATGTTAAAATATGTATGAAATGATGAGATTTGGAAAGACATGAGGGTGAGAAAATGATGACAATTTTTCATTTTTGTGTGAGCTATCACTAAAAGTTGCAATTACCTTTCTTATTTTTTATTTTTGTGCTGTGGTGTAAACAAAATTGTCAGATGATTTTGTAACTTGCAATTGTGAGATCTAAACTAGTAATTGCCTTTATTTTATAGTTTTATTCTGTGACCGGAATTAAGCTTCTAAACCACCCAGATTTACAGATATGATTGCATAAATCCAATTCATTTCTCAAGATTATATGTGTAAAAGGCTAAATCGTGTAAGATTAGTTCATGTGCTTCTGTGCAAGACTATACTTATACTTTAGCACAATGTTGTTTTCTGTGTAGGCCATCCTAGGTATCTGGCACCCCAAGATAAAAAAAAAAATATGTTAAAATATTTATGAAATGATGAGATTTGGAACGGCATGAGGGTAAGTAAATGATGCTAATTTTTGATTTTTGGGTGAGCTATCACTAAAAGTTGCAGTTACCTTTCTTATTTTCATTTTTGTGCTGTGGTGGAAACAAAATTGTCAGATGATTTTATAACTTGCAATTGTGAGATCTAAACTCGCAGTTGCCTTTATTTGATAGTTTTACTTTGTGCTGGAAATAAGCCTCTAAACAACCAGATTCATGGATATGATTGCATAAATCCAATTCATTTTGTCAAGATTATAAGTGGAAAAGGCTTAATTGTGTAAGATTAGTTCATGTGCTTCTGTGCATGACTATACTTATACTGTACTTTAGCACACTGTTGTTTTCTGTGTAGGCCATCCTAGTACGGTGGCCGAGAGAGCTCAACGCGCTGCAACTTAAGAAAACACATGCAAACAGAAAAAAACGACAACAAATTAAGAAAACATCTTCATCAGTTTGACAACACAGGCGCTGCAAATCCTCGCAATGCAAACACAAATACGGAAACGCGCTGCAAATTCTCACAGCACAATCAAACTCAGAAACACGCTGCCAACACACGAACGCGCTGCAAACACAGGAATGCGCTGCAAACACTGGAATGTGCTGCAAACACACAAACGCGCTGCAAATAGCACGGACCACAACGGAAATGTTTCAGGGGGACCTCAAAATGTGAAGAACCCATCTGGGACCTGATTATTTGTTCAGTGGCTGTTGATCAGAGCAGAGGTGTTGAACTAAAAGACAACACCGACAACACCTCGGCTCTGACCAACAGCCACTGAACAAATAAGCCGTTTCTCAGTACGCAAAGTTCGGACTTGCGTCCTTTGTAGTTCGGACTTGGAAGTTTGACTTGGGAGTACGAACTCCTGAGGACGTGAGGATGCAAGTCCTGTAATTCTGCAAATGGAACAGCAGTGTACTTGATAACGTCAGTCAGCTCGCCTTTGTCACGGTGTAGTGCTGGTTGATGAGACGGGAGATGTGAATCCAATGATAAATATCTTTAATATCACTCTTCAGGAACAAATACGGGAAAGTCCACACACAGAGACTAAGACAACATTAATGACCGGACAAAGGACTGAACTCAAAGACAGGTTTATAAAGGTAAACTAATCAAGAAACACAGGTGATACAGATAACACTAACAAAGACTAATGATAGGACTAAACCAAATGGTTACAAACAGACGGGGGAAGACAAAGGGAGAAACCAAATCAGAATAGTGCAAACACAAACAGAAACACAAGGAGACATGTGACATTACACCCCCCTCCCGGTAGGCGCGTCTCGCGCCGTGACAATACTACCAGGGAGGGAGGGTGGGCGCCCTGGAGGCTAATACGGGACAGGGACGTGGTGATCTGGGAAAGCCTCCAGGGTGGATCAGAGAGCCATGGCGGATCGGGGAGTTCAGGCGGCCATGGCCAGGCAGACAGTTCATGAGACCATGGTGGGTCAGGGAGTTCAGGAAGCCATGGCTGGAGAGATAGTTCTGGAGGCCATGGCGGGTCAGGGAGTTCAGGAAGCCATGGCTGGAGAGATAGTTCTGGAGGCCATGGCGGGTCAGGAAGTTCGGGAAGCCATGGCTGGGGAGACAGTTCTGGAGACCATGGCAGATCTGGGAGCTTAGGAGGCCATGGTCGAGTAAACAGTCCAGGTGGCCATGGCGGAACAGAGGAGTAGCCTCCCCCCCCAAAATTTTCTTGGGGAAATCCAGGGCGTAGCCTGCCCAGGGGATCATGGGAAAGCATGCTGGAGGTGACGCCGGCTCTGGAGGGCGCTCAGGAGGGAGCTCGGACACAGGGGGGCGCTCTGGAGGAGCGGGCTCTGGAGGAGGGCGCTCTGGAGGAGCGGGCTCTGGACGGCGCTCTGGAGGAGCGGGCTCTGGACGGCTGGACGACCCCAGCGGAGATTCAGGAGGGCTGGGCGTCTCCAGCGGAGACACTGAAGGAGCTAGCTCTGGGCGAGCGGTCACTGCAGGGCGCTCTGGCGGCGCAGTCACTGGAGGGTGCTCTGGCGGCGCAGTCACTGGAGGGCGCTCTGGCGGCGCAGTCACTGGAGGGCGCTCTGGAGGCACAGTCACTGGAGGGCGCTCTGGCGGTGCAGTCACTGGAAGGCTGGGCGGAACCAGCGGAAGTTCAGGAAGGCTGGGCGGAACCAGCGGAGGCTCAGGAAGGCTGGGGGAACCAGCGGAGGCTCAGGAAGGCTGGGCGGAACCAGCGGAGACTTGGGAGAGAGAATAGGCGCTGTGAACTCCTGAGGAATCGCCATGTCCATCAGATCCATAATGTCCTCCTTTGCCGGGAACTCAGATACAAAGGCCATCTCGGCCAGGAACTCAGGAATGGAGGCTATCTCGGCCGGAAATTCAGGAATGGCGGCCATCTCGGCCGGGAAATCAGGAACGGCGGCCCTCTTAGCCGGAAACTTAGGAACAGCGGCCATCCTGGCCGGGAACTCAGGAACATCGGCCATCTCGGCACGGAAAACAGGAACAGAGGCCATCTTGGCCGGGAAATCAGGAACGGAGGCCATCTTGGCCAGGGATTCAGGAACTGCGGCCATCTTGGCCGGGAAAACAGGAACAGCGGCCATCTTGGCCGGGACATCAGGAACAGCGGCCATCTTGGCCGGGAATTCAGGAACAAAGGCCATCTCGGCCTGGAAATCAGGATCGGCGGCCATCTTGCGTGCAGATTTGGGCGGTGCAGCCATTTTACGTGCAGACTCGGGCATAGCAGCCATCTTGCGTGCAGATTTGGGCGTTGCAGCCATTTTGTGAGCTGGCGTGGCAGCCATTTTGTGAGCTGGCGCGGCAGCCATCTTGTGAGCTGGCGCTGGCCTGGCGGTTGACGGGCTCGAGTGCGGAGAGGAAGCCGGCGGGCTTGAGCGCAAAGAGGAAGCCGGCGGGCTTGAGCGCTGGGCGGTGGCCGGCAGATTAGAGCGCGGGGAGGAGGCCGGCCCGCATCGGGCTGAGGATAGCAGCGGAGCTTTGGTGGATATCTGGAGATAGGAGACTGGGCTGGCGGTGCGAACCGTTGGCACGGTATGTGGGGGGTCCATGCTTATGGAAGGCTGGCGCGATGTGCTGTGTGGCAGAGGGGGCTGGATGATGAGACTTAATCGGACTGATAGGATAAATTTCTTCGACTTCGAAATCAGACCCATTTAAAAACAGAATGAGATTGACTAGCTCGATCAAGGGGAATTGACAGGCAGGAAGATCGCAGCGAATAATCTCATCATCCAGTCCCAAAATAAACACAGCGCCGAGTGAAGCATCGGGCCAGCCCACCTGATGTGAAAGCTCGAGGAACTCCTCCACATATCGCTCCAACGTTCGGCCGCCCTGCCGCAGTCTCCACAGTTGTTCCCCAGCCCGATTCATCCTCTGTTTGGGTCCGGTCATTCTGTCACGGTGTAGTGCTGGTTGATGAGACGGGAGACGTGAATCCAATGATAAATATCTTTAATATCACTCTTCAGGAACAAATACGGAAAGTCCACACACAGAGACTAAGACAACATTAATGACCGGACAAAGGACTGAACTCAAAGACAGGTTTATAAAGGTAAACTAATCAAGAAACACAGGTGATACAGATAACACTAACGAAGACTAATGATAGGACTAAACCAAATGGTTACAAACAGACGGGGGAAGACAAAGGGAGAAACCAAATCAGAATAGTGCAAACACAAACAGAAACACAAGGAGACATGTGACAGCCTTTTCTACTCCGGTTATCTTCACTGCTTCACTGTATGTATTTACAATAAGACGAAATATGATACAGATCTGGCCATTTAAAATGCACGCGGGAAGTAAAGTGGTCTCGTGTGACGCCGGTGTATTCTGAGGGATCTCAGAAAATACATTGACAAAGGAAAGACATGATCAGTAGGGGGCAGTCATGTAACGCACTTAACTGAAGCGGCAGCAAACATCGCTGCAAG
>NC_133376.1:24817686-24899273 GCF_049309525.1 Garra rufa
CTGTGGTGGAAACAAAATTGTCAAATGATCTTATAACTTGCAATTGTGAGATCTAAACTCGCAATTGCCTTTATTTGATTGTTTTATTTTGTGGTGGAAATAAGCTTCTAAACAACCAGATTCACGGATATGATTGCATAAATCCAATTCATTTTGTCAAGATTATAAGTGGAAAAGGCTTAATTGTGTAAGATTAGTTCATGTGCTTCTGTGCATGACTATACTTATACTTTAGCACACTGTTGTTTTCTGTGTAGGCCATCCTAGGGATCTGGCACCCCGAGATTCAAAAAATATGTTAAAATATGTATGAAATGATAAGATTTGGAACGACATGAGGGTGAGTAAATGAGACAATTTTTCATTTTTGGGTGAGCTATCACTAAAAGTTGCAATTACCTTTCTTATTTTTTTATTTTTGTGCTGTGGTGGAAACAAAATTGTCAGATGATTTTATAACTTGCAATCGTGAGATCTAAACTCGCCTTATACTTTAGCGCGTTGTTGTTTTCTGTTTAGGCCATCCTAGCAATCTGGCACCCCAAGATTCAAAAAATATGTTAAAATATTTATGAAATTGCATTCATGTTGAACTTGCACTTCAAACACTGCATGAGCGAAAGATCACCAATCAAACCCCGGGACCTGGAAGAGCATTCAGATAGAATACTCAACATGATCCTCACCCCAAAACCAGCCGTCTCAGGAGGGTGACCTACTTTTATGCTCTCTTAGTTTTAATAGGGGCTCACAAGCTGTCACCCCGCTTTGTGTCATCGCAAAGAGTCACGTTAGAATAAAACTTCCAACCAGAATGTTGTTTGTCTCACTGATCTCACAGGCACCCTCTGATCTGTAAAAAAGCTACCTATCAGCGAAGCAGAGTTATATTTGTGTTATGTCAGGTGTTCAGAGTCGTTCTGTCTGGCATAATTTGGCTGCAGTTACACAAACAAGAGTTACTGCGGCTCTGGACTCCTGAATGCCTATTTGAAACCGTTCTCGCTGTGAATTGACGCGTTCGCTGTGGTAGACCGTTGTTCTGAGAGCACCATGACACCAGTCGTAATGAGAATACATGGTATCCGGTTGCTGAGACTCTCGCTCTCCAAAAGTAGAATTGGTTTTGAGCCTTTGGAAGGTCACATTGCAATGCTGTCCCACTTTACTGACACAATTAAACATTGTTAGGATGGCTGCTCTAAAAAAACGCACACTCTGCCCTGCACACACACATAGTCGCTTCTTGTTTTTTTCTTCTGCTTCTTTTCATTTCTCTCATAATGCCTGAAAAGCTTTACAAAGTCATTAGGAAGGAAATGGCCCTGAGAAACTATATGACGTCTACCTTTCCTATAGTTTATTTTAGAAAATAGAAAGATGTGTTCTTTTTCTTCTGTGGATTGTTATTAAAATCCAATAGTCTGCCAACTTCAGTATTGAAGTTGTTAATAAAAGAGTTTTATTTATGTAAAAATGGGTAAGAAAGTGCTAAAGTAGCTTTAGCACTGCAAAACATGACGTGACATGTTGGACCAAACACTTTCGTTGTGTTTTGTTGGTTATAAAAAAACACTTTGAGTTTGACACATCACAACATATCTTTGGCATCCAGAATAGTTTGACTGTAGTCAAGCTGTGTTTAAACTCTTTTCCATTCATTTTAAAATAGTTCATATCAAAATATGTAATTTCTTGGAGGGCAGTGGTTTGGTGTATCAGTGGCTAAACTAAACACACAACGATTAGCATCCATGCAAGCAGGCGAACTTTAGATACACAACTATTTGCTATCCAATAGAGGACATAGAGGTGCAGGAATGATTGCAAGAGATAAAGAGACTAGTTTGTCCTCTATTTGTGGGTAATTAATGTCTTCACTTTGCCAAACCATTTTGCCAGATAACTACATGGGGACCTTACACAAAGTTGTTGAAGGGGGATGCCTTCCTCAGATAAGAGTGATATTGAATTATCTGTGAATGAGATTACCATCAAGGGCTTCAGAGTTAATCAGCATATCGATTCTGATGGCGTTTAGTATGCTAATCAGGGTGAGGTGTGCCACTCCCTCTCTTTACAGGCGCACAGAGGCCAGACAAAGAGGAATGGAGAAAATACATTATCTATTGCAGTACACTGCACAGTACTTTCCATGACCTTTACAAGGTTGTGAAACAACGGCCTGACTTAACAAATATAGATGACTTCATTAAAGAGCTTAAAGAGAACATTTCCACACACGTCTTGGCCATGTAATTGATGGTATGTGTGAGTGTGTGTGAGTCTGCATGGGTGCATATTGGTGTTGCTACTATGGGTACTTTTATGCACTTCAGTGGGTTGACTTTTATTAAAACGAACAGATTTCTTTTTCTTTCTTTTTTTTTTTTTGTAAATATATATGAAGGTTAAAAAGTGTTGGAATTAATTTACCATGCCTACATCATTTATTGCTGCTACTTTATGTTTAGATTTTACTGTTTTACACATGTTCTCTGACCCAGATTTTCAATCTTAAAGTGAAAATTCAAATTCTGTCATCATTTACTCACCTTTATGTCATTCCAACATGTATGGCTTTCTTTCTTCATTTTCAAGTGTTGAACTATTTTTGTCTATAAAATGGGGTCCAATACACTGGAATAAAAAAAAGAGACAGAGACATCGTTTTATGATGGAAGATGAAAGAAAGTCACATTTGAAATGACATGAGGTGAGAAAAAGATGGTAGAATTTGTAAATGTATCCTTTTTACCTTTGAAATGCAAAATAGAAAGTAGAAAATATAAAAAAAGTGACAATCATTAATCAGTCATTTATTTGTGAATTACAACAGTTGTCTTCTTCATTACAACAAACAATATCAAACAATTAATTAAATTTTAATCACTTATATTTGATTTAATAATTAGTGTAGTTGTTAACATCAACAACAACAGCCATCATAAAAGTTGCTAGGCAATTCAGTCAAAAGTACAAAGGCAGTGCTCTGATATACAGTATTGAATTTACATATACATGAGATTTTGCCTCTGGGAACAAATAATAGATTAATGAGACCAAAGACTACCATTAAATTTACCCATAACGAATTATGTATCTTACCCATAACAAATTATGTATCATATTTAACCACTACCGAGACATTAGAGCCAGTGGTAAATTCCAGAAGATCTGGCCGAGGTGAGGTGCTCTCGGGTGGGTTCATGAGTGCAGAACGGCTGCTGATGATCTGGAGCTTTTCAAGTAGATGTTATCTTTATTAACAAACTGCATATTTGAACGGTAAACAAGTATATTATCACCTGAAAAGCTCTTCAAACCATGACACAGCTGTTGGAGTTCTGATATCACTCTAATATCGCATTCTTATCAGCCAATAAGATTCGAGGACCATAAAGAACTGTTCTATAAATGGGCAATATCATACAAGTAGACATGAGATATGGCTTTTTATCAGCACTGCTTTAATTTGGCCATAGCCACGAGGCCGCAGGCTGAGTGCCATAGGTAATCACAGTGTGCCGATATACAGCCACAGTTCGACGCCACGAGTGTGTAACTATATAAGAAACAACAACGAAGTCCCTTTAAAAACCCTCTTTTGTGCAGAAAGATTAAAATCTTAGTTTGACAGTTGAACAGCTGAGCACAAGCCTCCGTTACTAATTCCAAAACGTCACTTTAGAACTAGCAACGAAGGAACATTGAGTTGCTTCATTGAAAGCTTATTGTATTACTGCATTAAAAGCTTACTGTTATGTGTAGCATTATAAGAGAGAGATGGACTGAGCGATCGTGATTAACTGCATATGATACAGCATTTATTCCTTAAATCAATCCCATATTTACTTTCATCTTTGTTATAACGTTAATATCCTTTCATCTGTTAAGGGTGATTTCTGAAGATAGAGCTGCTTAGTGCATTTGTTAGCTGTGTTAAGCTGATGCTGAAACTGAAAGTAACTTCCATTTTCTAAAGTGTTTATTTTTTAGTATAAAAGTCCTTACCTCTGACTCGTAAAACAGTCTCTTGTTGACATCTAAAGGCAAAACAATGTAACTAAAATCACCATCACAAACACACGCACCGTTTCGTAATACTAAACACTTTTAAATACTACTATTATTTATATACAATAGTATTTATTGAATAATAATATTTAATAAATAACAACAACATCCACTATTAAAGTTGCTAGGCAATTTAGTCAAATGTACAAAGACAGCACTCTGATATACAGCACCAAATGATGAGATTTTGCCAAAACTATTTGCTCTGAAAAAAAAAAAATAGTTTAATGAGACTAAAGACTGCCCGTTAGATTTCCCTAAACAAATTTAAATCTCATGTTTAACCACTATAAAGACATCAGAGCCAGCAGTAAATTCCAGAACATCTGACTGAGGTGAGACTGCTGTCATGTGGGTTCATGAGTGCAGAACGGCTGCTGATGATCTGAAGCTCACATGTCCAAAAACATTGCCACAAATTTTCAAATAGACATTACCTTTATTAACAAATTGCATATTTAAACTCAAAAATATATTATCACCTGAAAACCTCGTAAAACTACATTCCGTGACAGAAAAACAGTAATATTTATAAAATGATACTAGATTTGGGTGTCTGCCATAACACTCGCTGTAGAAAGTACCACAAGCAGAGTGATATGATTACAAACTGTGAAACGGCTGTTGGAGTTCTAATATTACTGTAATATCACACTCTTATCAACCAATCAGATTCGAGGAACAGAAAAAACTGTATATATATATTGTGAACGGGGGAGAAAACACACAACAAGGAGAGCTCAAGTGAGTACCCGGAGGGTGGATTTTATTGACAAAAGTGCAGGTGAAATAATGGCGTGGCGGCGGTGCTGCTGTGCTCGGTGCTATATACAACAGTCTGCTTTTTAAATGGTTAAAAGTGGCCATAGTTGGAAAATCAAACAATTTGCATTGTGATATTACAGTCACAATGGTGTTGTTTATGAACGCACACTCACACACATACACACACACGCACAAACACTAGAGTCTAATTCGTCTGCGAGTCTGCTCAATAAAGATAACGGAGCTTCTAGCAGCTGAAAATGAATTTGTCTTCCCTTCACACCGGCATCGCCAGCCATGTCCACTAATTTGCTCATACATTCCTTCAATAAGCACAATCTCATCCAGTGCCTCAGACAACTCTAAATCTTTATTACATATATATGTTGCTAAGTAGAAACCAACCTTATTCGCGGAAGCAAATATGAAGCCCATTAGCTTCAGAAGCAAGCTTTAGAATGGCATTTACCAGAGTAAAATTTGATTGAGAATATACCAGATTTACAGCAGGTCTGTTTGACACAGTCCCTACGTGCGCTGACGTTTGAGTATTTCACAGCTAAAGCTTGTGCGCACAAAACCCGCACCGAATGATGGATTGCAACGTTCAAAGACGCCTACGAGAGGGGTCATATGACAAAGGATTTGCTCTCTTTGAGCTAATAAGTGCAAGAAAGTATGAGAAATGAAAGCAAATGACTTTGAGGATTTAAAGGAAGGAGGGACGTCCTTAATCACAAATGCTTCCCCTCCCCGTGCCACTGTGGGTCTTTCTTCTTCCTCCACAGCCTCTTGCTTTCTTCCTCATCCCTCTCTTAATTCCTCTCCCCCTGTTTTCCAGCGAGGGAGAGAGGATCTCCCAGGGGGTTCGCACATCTGCTTTGATCAGGGTGTCAGCGTGAGTGTGTCTGTGTGTTTCTCGTCGGCGTGCGCGTGTGTGCTAAATAAATCATTTACACTATGAGTACCCCGCTAGCTTTCAGGCCTCTCTAAAGACTTACATCATGCAGTGCCACAAGGACATTTTCTCAATCCCGCATCTGCGGGATTGACAATGGTTCGGATGGCCCCCTGTGGCGTTTCTGCTTGCTCTCTGTCATTAAACACTTCCTCTCTGGAGGAACAACCCAGGAATGAACAAATCTGATGTCATATCTATAAACATTGGGTAATTTGAGTTGTCTTTGATACAGAGAGTGTGTGTGTGTGTGTATCCAAGGATCTCGCCGTATTAGGGCCGTCTGGATGCGTTATCGAGAGACATGTAACTGACAGGCAAGTCAGCAACATGGTGCAACACCTTGTGCTCCTGTGTAAACAGATTTTTGGCTCAAGAAAATGGCTGTAAATGGACTTTACCGAGTTTAGCTCTGAAATCAATGTTGTTTGGGTTACTACAGCAGTGTTTTTTTTTTTTTCCCTTTTTTAAGCTCTTGTCAGTCAGCAGGCTATGAGCTCCATTTCTTATTCTAATTCAGTGCTTAATAGCCTAAGAACAGAACTAGGTAGATTACTTACAAATTGTAGTCTGTTACTGATTCCAAATTACATGACCAATTACATTGCATTACACATTTTAGGTAATATAATCAGAATACTTTTAGATTACTTTTGACGTAACTACTTTTTGACCTATAGTTGTTTATCATATTGATTTAAATATGATAATCTTGTTATTAACATTATATTATGTCAAGATTTCCCAAAATGCTGTTTGTGAGGGGCTTTATGAGTTTAATGATTAAATTAAATTAAAATAAATCAATAAAAAAACTGATATACAATGTTGTTTTTTTCACGTTTGTCACACTTTAATATTTCAGATCATCAAACAAATTGAAATATTAAGATAACACAAGTAAACACAACGTTTTTAAATAGTGTTTTTTTTATGAAGGGAAAACAATTCCAAACCCACATGGCAATGTATGAAAAAAAATGTTTGCCCCCCACCCCTGTTAAAACATAACTGTGGTTTATCACACCTGAGTTCAGTTTCTCTAGCCACACCCAGGCCTGATTACTGCCACACCTGTTCACAATCAAGAAATCACTTAAATAGGACCTGCCAGACAAAGTGAAGTAAACCAAAAGATCCCCAAAAGCTACACATCATGTTGAGATCCAAAGAAATTTAGAAACAAATGAGAAAGAAAGTAATTGAGATCTATCAGTCTGAAAAAGGTTATAAAGCCATTTCTAAAGCTTTGGGACCACAGTGAGAGCCATTATCCACAAATGGCAAAAACATGGAACAGTGGTTAACCTTCTCAGGAGTGGCCAGCTGACCAAAATTACCCCAAGAGCGCAGCGACGACTCATCCAAGAAGTCACAAAAGACCCCACAACAACATCTAAAGAACTGCAGGTCTATTTTGCCTCAGTTAAGGTCAGTGTTCATGAGAAAGAGACTGGGCAAAAATGGCCTGCAAGGCAGAGTTCCAAGACGAAAACCACTGCTGAGCAAAAAGAACATAAAGGCTCATCTGAGTTTTGCCTTGATCCCCAAACTTTTGGGAAAATACTGTGGACTGACGAGACAAAAGTTGAACTTTTTGGAAGTTACATACATACATACATACATACATGTGATACTTAATTAGTAAAATAGTGCTTCAAGTACATATATGTGGTGAAAGAGGATCAGATGAGAAAAAAAAATGTGAATTTGTGCATTTTAATGTGACAAAAGCCTTCCAAAGACATAGAAATACATGGCCTAATAACCTACGGAGTAATCATTCAAATAAAAATATGTATGTTTATCAGTTTTTGAAACCTTAAACCAGAAATGATTTTTGTAAATCAGTGGTCAAACGTTGTGCATCTTTCTGTCAATGTTCACAAAACTGGAAGACTTCCTGAATGTATATACTGTAAGCAGTAAGCTATTTTAGAAAGGAAAATGTAAAAGATGAATTAGGGAGAATCAATAAATTCAGAATAATTTATTGCTATTGTCTAAATAATATGTAATCATGCAATCCATAAAAAAAGATCTGTTGTCTGATTACGAGCAATTTAAAATGTAATTGAATCTAATTAGACGTACTTAATTTTTGGATTACTTAATACAGATTACATGTAATCAGTTACTACCCAGCTCTGCCTAAGAAACACTGAAATCCATCACAACATCAGCTCATCACACCTTTTTGTCTTGCTTTTGGCTTTCAGCGGTGTCATTTAATGCTGTTGGCTTAATATAAACATCAGTGGGTGTAGGCTGTCTTGCAATATGCTTATATCACTTTCTGCTTCCAAAATTTCAACTGATGCAAATGGTTTAGGTGTAAATAGACTCATTTTGTCTCTATTGCCAGTTTTAGATCAGTTTTGTTTTATGTACACTAATGCAGATTTTTTTTTTTTTAATCTCACTGACCCCAAACTTTTGACCGACAGTGCATGTGAATTCATATAGTTTGTCATGTGCATACATGATAAGAGGCTGGTATTGAGTTCATTATATTTGTGTATTTTGTGTTTGAATGATTAACGTTTATGCAGCTAATGAGAATCCTTGAATTTTTCACATTAAAAGACTTTTTTTTTTTTTTTTAATTAAATTATCAATTAAAAGGGTCTGTTCAAGGTGATTCAATCAGTAGTTTTTCAGTGCCTGTCAAAAAGCCCCAGTTGTAGAGGCTAAAGTTCACCCAGTGAAAAGATCCACTTTCAGTAAAACACTGTAAGATTGCGAAAGAAGAAAGATGCATAATGTCTGTAGTGCCTCTAATAATTTTCTATAATTAAGGAATAGATTTACTGCCAAGGATGTACAAAATGGGCCCACACTGACTTTTCCAATCACACTGGAGTTTAAAATATGAAAGATGTCTGCACTCATGCATCGTAGCTCCAAGATGTACAGTGTGCAGTACTAGAAACTAAATAATACAAGAGATTTTATAAAATACCAGAAAGATTATTAAATGCCCAAAGTGCTTAAATTAACAGGAAATTGTTACCCAATTTGCCGAAGTGCTTATTTTAAATAAGTATGCTCTTAAAAGCTGATAACTTAAAAAATACAGTGCTGTCAAAAGTATTTGCAAATGAGGACAAGTTTTTCAAGTAGGAGTAGAGAGGCCCTTTAGCTGCCTTTTTTGCACGATTTTTTATTAAAAACAAACATCTTTTAGCATTTCTTTTCTTTAAAAAAAAAAAAAAAAAGATTATGTTCTTCCATCAATATTCAATAAGCTTTGGATAACAATGTCTGCTAAATGTCATTTGACTATTACCCAACGTCGGGAAAACCAATGAACATGCAAATGTGATATTTAATTATTAAAATATTTATTTTTAAAATCTCAGGGGTGCTTTAAGTACATATACAGTATGTGACCCTGGACCACAAAATCAGTCATAAGGTTAAATTTTACAAAACTGAGATGTATACAACATATGAAAGCTCAATAAATAAGCTTTCCATTGATGTATGGTTTGTTAGGATAGGACAATATTTGGCCGAGATACATCTATTTGAAAATCTGGAATCTGAGGGTGCAAAAAAATCAAAATGCTGAGAAATCACCTTTAAAGTTCTCCAAATTAAGTTCTTAACAATGCATATTACTAATCAAAAATTACATTTTGATATATTTATAGTAGGAATTTTACAAAAAATCTTCATGGAACATGATCTTTACTTAATATCCTAATGATTTTTGGCATAAAAGTAAAATAATTTTGACCTATACAACGTATTTTTGGCTATTACTACAAATATACCCCAGCGACTTAAGACTGGTTTTGTGGTCCAGGGTCACATATATGGTGAAAGAGAATCAGATGACAAAAAAAGTAAATTTGTGCATTTTAATGTAACAAAAGCCTTCCAAAGACATGGCTATGGAGTAATAATTTATATAAGATATATGTGTGTTTATCAGTTTTTGATGCAATTTTGAAACCTCCTTAAACCAGATATGGTTTTTGTAAATCAGTGGTCAAATGCTGTGTATCTTTTAGCATTTCTTTTCTTTCTTTTTTTAATCATGTATTTAATCAATATTAAATAAGATGCTTTGGATAACAATGTCTGCTAAAAAAAATACAGTATATCTATACTCTAGATACACAGAACTTATTTCTTGCAAATCTTTTAATAACAATAATTCTTTCCCTAACACTTCTAATTCCAACAGTTATTATTTCCCTTCATTGCTAATTATCGCAATTTAACTCATTTGAAACATACTTTGTTTTGTTATACTTTACATTTGAATGCATTAAGGGTATCACGGTTAATTAAGTAAATTAGTCTGCTAGAGAAAAATCTTCTCTCTAACTTCAGAAGTTTTTTGGCAGGCAACAGCATATCATTAAAGCATGAACCTGTGTTAAGGAAGAATGTGAGGTAGATATGACTTGTTTTGAATTTCTTTTCTTTTTTTTCTTTCTGTTTTTCTTTCACTGCAACAGCCCAATGACAAAAATGCCCTTGTGTCTTCTGCCTGGTCTATTGCCAATTCACCCAGGAAAATGCAAAACACATAATTAGTTGCCAAAACAGCATACACTTGACTGTGAAATGTGTGTGTGTGGTTTATGAGGGGCCCTGCGCACCTGTCCATCTCATAGTTAAATTTTTACCTTTTACTCTGGTTCATTGAATATTTATGTCTATGACACTGGAACGTCTCCAAATTGCTTCTAGGTAGATGCTAATGATTTTCTTTCTCTGTCAGAGTAATTTTGAAAACTTATTATGGCCAAATGTGAAATTTGTACATTGGGAATGAATAAAGGAAACATTTTGGGTCTGTAAATGGTAAGACGACCGTTAAAGGAATAGCTCACTTCAGTGTCCATTTTTCAGTCTGCAAAAGCTTAATTGTTGCTGCATATGCTATGGCTTGGTATTATAGAATGTATATGTGTATTTTCCTTGCAGATTTACTTTCATTTCCGTTGTTTATTCTCCCTCTCCCTTTTTCTGGCATACAACACATATTGTGTTAACAACGGTAATTAGTCTGATATTTATCTGATTTATAATTATGTTTTGGCTTTTCATGAAATGTCAGAATGTGGCAGAACAATTTATCAAATTATGAAGTCCTATAGAGTGCACATGACATAGATAATCACATGCAAAGAAACACACACACACACACACACACACACACACACACACACACACACACACACACACACACACACACACACACACACACACACACACACACACACACACACACACATAAGCATCCAGAATGTCTTTTTTTCCAGAATTGCAAAGTTAAACCCGCAAACAATAATAAGTAATCATATGTGTGTGTGTGTGTGTGTGTGTGTGTGTGGGGGGGGGGGGGGGTTATGTCTGTTTACTCATACAAACCTCTGCCAAGTGTCTGTCAGAGGATGTTCTGTTCCCGTCACTGGCTCACACCTGGGTTTGTCAGCACAGATGTATGTGTGTGAGTGTGTGTGTTTGCCTATGGGTTATGACTGTTTTGCTCCTTTTTTCCTCATTTAGCAGTGTCATTCACTGATCAAACAGGGCTTTGATCACTTATTCGAGCAGTACAGAAACAGCAAACTTAAAAAAAAAACTAAGTACAGATATATATATAGGTCATTTAATATCATATAAAATGCAAATAAACTTACTTAAAAGCTTTTTATGAAACATGTACAAAGCCAGGGAGGGACAGATTCAGTTCACTTCATGTTGTTTTGGTTACATCATGTAAACATTTTCAATGTGTCATTCAGTGTTAATTTAGACAGCCAATTTTGATTTAGTTGTAGTCATAGTCTTTTGACTAAAATGCCTTTTAGTTTTAGTCACATTTTAGTCATCTGAAATATTTTAGTTTTAGTCGACTAAATCTACAGTATATTTAGTTGGCTAAAATCAAATGGGTTTAGTTAGTGTAAAGCATTTATTAAGCATTTCCCAAAAAATTACTATAGGTTTGTATCAGTTTGATATTAAGATTTTATCAAGATAGACACCGATTTAACTGCTGTGACACACAACATGCCTTTGTATTAAAACTAAATGAAACCACTTCTCATAAAGAAACAAGAACATGGACTTCTTTTCACTGAAATACCAAGATTATATAGGATAATTATGCATTCTTTATAACAATTTGTTTACCATATTCTTCATTATTTCAAGCAGACACATTTATTTATATAAATACATTTAGGTTAATCTTTATTAGGGCTACTAAAGTGATTGAGTCAAGAGCAGTGAGTGATTTTCTGTCTTTATTTTGTTGCTTGATTAACAAAATTAGCTTAAATTAGGCTGCTGTCCCTTTAAAACCGAACGCACGGATTCAATGTACTGACACACATTTGATATTCTCCCAACTGTTTACATGCACCTAAGACAAGTGTGTTTACGTGAATACTCCTTAAAAATGGACAATTTACCATTTTGTGTGTATTTCTCTTCTTGTGTCGCAAAAGAGCACTCGTGTGCTGTGAGAGGTGCTGCTTCGGTGTGTGCGCTCAGAGTTCTTTTTTGCGTTGTCAAATTTATCAATATGTCTGCTCTTCTCTTTACAGATTGTTGAACATTTTATGAGATGTGCAGCAAATGTATGCCAGCTTATGTCCTGCAGAATAGATCAATAGGCTATGATACAGTTCAAATGTAGGCATCTAACTATGCAGCAGATTCGTTCTGAATGAATTTTTTCGCAAATCGTCCCTCCCTAACATTTTCATCGTTTTTATTCAACGTTTTTTATTGAACCTGGGAGAGCAGCTTACAATGCCAGCTGTACACAAAGGGTTAAGGCTATAAAGTGGGGCAATTCCAATGTTGCAAGGAAAGTTAGCGCTTCTGACTGACGGCCTGTAAGTACGTTTTCATATTTAAAGAATTTGCTACTAGAATACTTGTTGTTTCTCATTCTATGATCGAAAATGCAGATATGGTTTTATGTTTACGTGGCGCAATGCAACGCAATGTGCCTCGTTTGTAATGGGTATTATTGTTTCTGTCTCGTCATGTCGAGAAACGGCATCACAACATCGGGGGCGTAACATTTCCTTCACACACTTGAGATATTCAGCCAATCACAACGCACCAGATAGCTGGGCAATCAGAGAACACCTCACTTTTTTATCAACGATGAGTTTTGTAAAAATCAAAGTGAGAGGAGCAACAATAATGTACAGTTTGTGGAAAATAATATATTTTTTTTAAACCTCAAACCGCATAAACACGTTGCATTACACCAAATACACAAAACAATGCTCTTTTTAGCAACATCATATGACTCCTTTAAAAACATATACTTTACTAATTTAAGTACATAAATAGATAATACAGAAAATGAATTGGATTAAGACGTAAATGGAAGGGAATATAAATGCATAACTATAAACAGAAACAGCTATTAAATAAAGTAAGAAAATATCAGTGAAGATGATAAGATATCAAAATACTGTAGACCTCTCATTCATCTGAAGTTCAGTGTGTCTAGGTTTGCTTTGAGAAGAAGCCCTGAGGAAAGATAATAGTCTCCAGGGCCTGTAAAGACCAGAGGGGCTTCAGATAGAAGCTCATGGTGGTGCTGGAAGGCAATATTCAGAGAGGACCTCTTTCTCTCTCTCTTCTTTCTGTGAAAAAAAAAGTTTTTAAAAACCTGCAGAACTCAACAAATAAATTATTACGTGAGAAGAACGCATTTACAATAATAAGAGATATAGATTACAAAGACTCAAAAAGTAAAGGCATACTGTGAGTATGTGGAAGAAAGGGGGTTCTTACCTAGCTATATTTTGAGGAAAACATGCTGAAACATTTACCCAAAATTACTAAATCTAACAAAACATTTATTTGGGGAATTCTCTTTATTATTACTATTATTTATTTACTTTTTTGTTGTTGCGTTGCATTGAACTTAGGCTATGTTCACACTGCAGGCAAATGTTGCCCAAATCCGCTCACTCCGCCAAATTTTGCTCACATGTGACTCAGATCTGTTTTTCTCATTACAGTGTGAACAGCACAAACCACATGTAATTGGATCTTTTGAATTCTGATTTGAACCACTTCCATAAGTGGTACTAAACCCAATACAGGTCAGATATTTTACAATGTGACCGCAGTCTGTACAGTCACTCTAGGTCAACATCTGTCACAATTTTGCGAGTCACTTCAAAGATTTTCCATACCCAAAGTGATCAAGACAGTTGCCAAAGATAGTCAGTGCAAGTACTGTACAATAATGTATCAGAACTCATAAGTGTTACAATGACAAATCTTTATATAAGCAAAACATGAAGGCTTGTATCATAAAAGTTTCAAAACAAAAGTTTCTGTCACATTCTTGTCTTTATTTTTCATATTGCCTCCACATAATTTTGCTGGCTTCTTCAGCAGATCGCACTATAAATAAAAGCATAATTGCTTACTTTATGTCCTCCATGTTTACTTCCACATGATGGCGTGCTGCGCAAGTGTTGCCAAGTCCACAGTTTTCCCGCGGAATTGTGCTACTTTTTCACTGTTGCCACGGAGCAACTGTTTTTCAACTTTGTGGGTTGAAGCAACTCCAATAACACAATATTTAGTTTTTTTACTACTTTTGAGAAGCAATTGAGAGGATTTTTGGCAACCCTGTTTGTATTGTTTTTTTTTTTTTGTGCATACGAGTCAGTTCAAAACTATGATCTGTTCACAATGGAAATCTGATATTGGCCACATTTAAAACCAAAATATCAACAGCTATACAAAACAAAAACTTAGATCTGATCAATACGGCTTGCAGTGTGAATGTAGCCATAGTAATCATAATTGCCTTGTTTGAAGGCATAGTTCACCCCAAAATTAATTTTCTGTCATCATTTATTCACTCTCATATCATTCCAAACAGTTCAGCAGAATGTTGACGTTGCTCTTTTCCATACAATGTTCCGTCAAGCTTAAAAAAACAAAACAAACCAAAAAAAAAAGGCAATAAAAGTGTTCCGTATGTGCGTTTACTGAACTCTTCTGAAACTGTTTGAAGATTAGGAGCAGAACAAAGTTAAAAATATTTTCATCCATTACAGCTCTTATCTCATTCATGTTCATGTTTATATTAATGCACGGTTCTTTTGTGGTCATTTTTAGTCTTTTTTTGCAGAAAAATGTGTTAGTGTATAGAAAAGAGGAGCGTGAACTATTGCAGAAATGTGTTTCAGTATAATATATGCCAATTTGAATGGCTGGATAATCATACAGTACAAGAAAAGAACACAAATCGGCTGTCATAATGAAACTCGAAAATAAAATACAAACCACCAGTGGATGCTGAGTGATTGGTTTATATTCTAGTGTTATCAAGAATTCCACGCACATACAAACACACACAAACATATTTGATAATTCCTAACACGGCTCTAATGTTCCCTTGGCTTCTTGGAAGGTAAAAAGAAAGCAAATCAAAACAGACTCTTCATATTTGTTTATTGAAAGAGTGAGTGAATGAGTTTGATTAAAATCATTAAAGCATGGCACACTGTTAGGGCTGGAAATGAAAGTGTGATTACCTCCGCCATGCGTGGCTGACTGTGAAAGAAGAGGCATTCACCCTGCCTCTGCTCCCTATTTACTAAAGAATAATGATGTGCTTATAAGTTCTCCAAACTGCCAATTTGTTGTTTCTTTTACAAAACATATTGAAAGCTATCCTGCAAGTCCTGCTTATGTGTGGTCACGGCAGACGAGAATAAATAAATTGCTAAATCAAATGATGGGCGACACATCATCCAGATAGATAGTGGTGAAATGAAGAAATGTCAGAGCTAACAGAGGACATGTGAATGAGTAGGGACATTGACCACTGGCTCATTATCTCTGGACCAAGTGGTGGAAGTAAGCAGACAGCTGGCCATATGACGTGGCTTTTCAGCCTCAGTATGGACACTACTCTCTAACACAAGCAACATTAGCAACATTCCCTTAAGCAATGAGGAATTATGTGGAGAATAAGAACAGGAATTGATATACAGGTACAGAGAGCCAAGGACTTCCGCAAGGTCAGGATGAAATGATATGTAATTATGTTTTACATCCAGTGTTCAGTGATTTTTCTAGATGCTCTTAAACACAAGTGTCCTTGCTTACCAGACTGGCTTGATAACCACTTACGGGTGTCTCTGAGACACATTTGGAAATATAAACTGTCAGTAATGTATTCAGCTGCCATTCTCTGGAAGAGCAAAACAGAGTTTTGAGTTTTAGACATTTTGTTTTCTTCCATCAGCATGATGAAAACACAACTACTGTATGTCACGATAATTATGTCAGTGCGGAACAAATGCTAACACTTCCACTACAAAATTGTATCTACTAATACAGACGGTATGTGCTGGGGGTTTGCTACTCTTTCTCGTTAACTGTGATTTATAGAAGTAAAATGCCATCTTCACCCCTCCTCTACCCCCTATAGAGCGTCGACACATCCTTTCAGTGTAATCTCGTTTAATACCTCTTGTATAACTCATCATCCCTCCACCACATCCACAGTTTCATCTGGCTCCTGTAGGGTCAGGAGCAGGGCCAACTTTGGGAGAAGGCACCGCATTTGTCAGTGCTTTTATAAAACATCTTTCTGTCCTTTGCCCTTCAGTATATGAATGGCAGAGTGCAAAATACAGAGATCAGAGATGTTTTTGCTTTAAATAGGAATAGTTCAGACAAAAATGAAAACTCTGTTATCACTCTGTTATCATTGACTCTGTTATCATTTTACCATTATTTATATAAATAAATATACATTTACATTCAACATTTTGTCCTATTTAAAAGTATATAATTATTTGAAATCATAATGTTCAGCATAACTTTTCGTGCTTAATTAAATAAATAAGCCAGCTGTTGACTAAGTGTAATTAAACACAATCTCAATTAAACATCCATATAGTAAAAAAAAAAAAAGATTTCTAAACAAAATCTGTACAGTTGTTCATGCATAAATTATTTGCATTGCAGATGCTTTCAGTACACTCATATTTTAGTGTTAATGTAAATATAAATAAATGTGCATGTGGTACAACCACATTTAATGCCAATAGGGTCCAGTATTCTTTTAGCTGAAAAATATGTCAAAATATCCCTTTAAAGGGATAATTCAACCAAAAATGAAAATTACTCCATGATTTTTTCACCCTCAAGCCACCCTAGGTGTATATGAGTTTCTACAATCAATACAATCAGAGGTACAGTTGTGCTTATACATTTACATCCCCCTTGCAGAATATGCAAACTATTAATATTTTAACAAAATTAGAGGGATCATGAAAATTGCATGTTATTTTTTTTTGTTTAGCACTGTCCTGAATATTCTATTTCTCATAACAGATGTTTATATATACTCCACAAGACTAAAAATAGTTGAATTTATATATATATATATATATATATATATATATATATATTTTAGTGATAGTTGTTCATGAGTCTCTTGTTTGTTCTGAACAGTTCAACTGCCTGTTGTTCTTCAGAAAAATCCTCCAGCTCCTGTATATTATTTGGTTTTCTAGCATCTTCTGCATATTTGAACCCTTTCCAAAAGGGAATGTATGATTTTGAGATCCATCTTTTCACACTGAGGACAATTGAGAAACTCAAACACAACTATTACAAAAGGTGACAACAGAAAACATTTACTGATGCTTAAGAAGGCAACACAATGCATTAAGAGCCCGGGGGGTGTAAACTTTTTGAATTGGATTGTAAGAGTAAATTATCCTTATATTGTCTTCTGGGAAACATGTAAGTATGTATGTAGCTTCTGAAGTGCGGTGATAAATGAAAAAAATATGTTATCTTTAAACAAAATGAAAGAAAATTTTACACATCATCATCCTGTTCAAAAGTTTACACCCCCTGGCTCTTAATGCATTGTGTTGCCTTCTTAAGCATCAGTAAATGTTTTCACCTTTTGCAATAGTTATGTATGAGTTCCTCAGTTGTTCTCGGTGTGAAAAGATGGATCTCAAAATTATATAGTCACTTTTGGAAAGATTTCAAATATGTAGAAGATGCGGGACAACCAAAGAGCAGGAGCTGGAGGAGTTTTCTGAAGAACAACAGACAGCTTAGAAAAAACAAGAGACTCATGAACAACCATCACAAAACATGAAAAGAGTCGTGGATAATCTAGGGGGAAAAAAAACACAGTATTAAGATTCAAGGGTATGTAAACTTTTGAGTCATTTTTATAAATTCAGTGATAATTATGTCTTGTGGAGTAAATATAAACATGTGTTGTGTGAAATAGATTATGCAGGACAGAACTAAGTAAAAAATAACACACAGTTTTCACAATACCTTTTATTTTGATAAAATTATTAACATATTTGCATATTCTGCAAGGGGTTTTTAACCTTTGAGCACAACTGTATATTAAAAAATGGCATATCCAAGCTTTATAATGTCAGTGAATGAGTGTTTATATGCAATAGTCCAATAGAAGTCCAATAAAGTGCATCTGTCCATCATAAAAAAGTACTCCAAATGGCTCCAGGTGGTTAGTAAAGGCCTCTTGTAGTGGATTGAAGCAAAGAAAAATATGCATATTCAAAACTTTAAAAACCATAATCTCTAGTTCACATTAACTGTGGTACGCACATATGCAAGAGACGGGATGATGTAGGACATAGTCGAATGCGAAAGTACAGAGGAGAGAGAAAAACAAAATTCCAGTCACTTTTGTTTATGTCTGAGAATTTTGATACAAGCCAATAGCAGACTGAGGTTTTGCCTAGCCATATTTGTTTAAACCTAGTGCTTATGCTATGCCTACATCCTATGTCATCCACTGGAACACCACTTTTCATGTACGTGCAGACGACAGTTAGCAAAAGGTTGAGATGACAGTTTATAAAGTTATGTTTATAAATATAGATATAAATGTTTTACACAAACGCATTTCTTCCCTTCAGAAGGTCTTTATTAACTAAAGCCATGTGGAGTATTTTATGACAGATGAATGCATTTTTTTATTATTATTATTATTATTATTCAAAATCTCATTCTCCATTCGCTGCAATTATAAAGCTTGGAAGAGCCAGGGCATTTTTTAATATAACTCTGATTGTATTATACACCTAGAATGGTTTGAGGGTGTGTAAATCACTGGGCAATTTTCATTTTTGAATGAACTATTCCTTTAATGCCTCAGTTTGCATTCTCATATTATGTAAAGCGTTGTATATCATGCCCACTGCATTAACACCTGTACAAATACAGAAGACAAACCACTGTGCAAGCAGCCCTTTTAAATTTACTCACTCTCTGTATCTTAATCATCCAGTTCTTGGAGAACTGAACAGGCTGTACTTTCAGTTTCTTGTGACTGTGTGGCAGAATGAAGCACACCAAGAGATAATCACAGAGATAATGTACAGCAAACATGTCAGTGTGTGCTTTATTTCATTCCGGTTACTATTAATCACTGCTTGCGTTGTCATGTGTGACACAGTCAGAATACGGGTGTGAATGATGGCAACGCTTTCCTTGGTTGCATCACAATACCACATTATCCATTCATACGACCCACATTGGCAGGTACTAAGCTAATCATAACGTTTTTTTTTGCTGTTGTAATTGAATATCACAACCCAAGATGTATCTGGCCAGGCAGCTGTATTAGATCTTACTACATCTAACAAGCATGATTGCCTTTCATGTTTGGCAGCGTCCATAACCGCAAGGTTGAAGTCCAGGACAACACAGCGTAGCATTTGCACTGGCACAGCTCATTACCTTGTTTCATTAACACAGACTCCCACGTCCATGTGGTTGTTGGCAGAGAGATTTGAGAGCAGGGTGTGTTTGACTACTCTGATTATGCTGTCTAACAGTATGTTGTATTATGCTACGCACTAGCTAGGAAGGCAGTGCCTTCTCTAAATCAATTTGCATGTTTCCTTTTTTTTTTCTTTTTTTTTTTTACTTTGTTCTAATCGCCTTCTTCACCAACATAGACATGTTTTAAGTATCTGCAGTTAGCAGCAGCGCTAACTCCATTAGATGGCAGTGTAGCTTGTCTTTAGCAGGAGGCACAGGTGATCGGCTTGAGATATCTCAGCATGCCTGCCTTAAATTTACCATCAACACACACGCTGTGCAGATATACAGTGTCTCGTGTGAAATATCATCATTTCCAAAACATCACATAAGTGTTAGAGTTCACTATTGCCATGGCAACAAATCCTTTGAAGAGCAAGTCAAAAGAGGCTGTGCCAGTGATGGGTAGCGCTGTTTGAGCGTGAGCAGAAGAGATGTCAATGCGTCTGAGATGTGATATTTGTCATTGTTACATGGAGAGGACCGCGCAGAATTTTGATGAGGAAAAGCCATTAGCAGGTCACAAGCAATTTTCTGTTGCGACTAATATTTCATACATGATTGAATAAAAAATTCAGAGGCATTGTTGTGAATTTGAACGCTTTATTTCTATGTGAAGGCCAAAGTTGGTCTAACTATAAACGCTAGGGTGAGACTGTTGCTAATTTCAACAGCGGTACGTAGGAGGACCACACAGTGGCTAAAATAACTAGTCTCTGTGATGAACCTGAAGGTTTTCCCTTGACATTTATATAGAGAAAACATCTCAAACAGGATCAGACTGTTCTGCTTTGAAGTTTCCTGGCAGAAACAATAATTCTCAAGTCATAGCACACTGTGCTTCTATGCGCTTTCTGTCAGGATGAGTGGTGCTTATAATACATGTCAGAGGATCGAGGTGGTAATTAGATACAGATTGTTTGTCAATTTGCCACAAAGACAGGATAAGTCGCCTCCTCTACCCTCCAGGCTTAACGGAGAACAGGAAACATGGCACAGACAGAGGGAAAAAAAGATGGAGATAGAGAGTTTGAATCTGTGGGAGCACAGTGAGACACAGTGAAAGCTTCCTTTTGTCTCCCCACCGTTTTTTTTTTTTTTTTTTTTTGTCTCTCTGGCTGATCAATCCTAGCCTCAGAACACCAGACAGATGCTCTAAATCTATTATTTAGAAAGACGGGGAATTTCAACATCTGAAGAGACCTCAAATGAGTACATTTACACTCACTGACACACGCACGCGCACAAATAGCCTGTTGGTGTAAAAGTGCCACTTTAGGGATCTGTCAAGACATATCTGGTTAAAAATAAGACAAAATGAGACTTTCTTAGCACCTGCTTTCTTTTACTTTAGTCACGTTTCATTTAAATATGTGACGCATGGCTTTCTTTTTAAATCACAAGTTCTGCAATCGTTTTGTGTGAATGGATTTCTAGGGGAAAATCCTAATGGGCGCTGTCAGCATTTTTTTTTTTCCAAAACAGGATGCATCTAATAATGTAATTTTTACAAAAATAACATAATTTCCCTTCATAAAATGCACATTTATGGTAAGTCTTCACACAGAGCATTCTTTCTTATGGTGCTAAAGCAAAATAGTATCAATCTGAGCTTTGTGAGTGAGAACAGAGAGCTGTTGATCACCAATATGGAGTCATCATGATATCCTCATAACCAGGCCCGGCATCAGACACCAGAGACTCACAGCACAGTGAGTATCAGTTAAGAAACAGGTGTTCGGTGTGATGCTAAAGATTGTATTGGGTATGACAATTTATTGGCTGCTTTAACAGTTAATGATGTGATTTTGGTTTTATCGATCTGTGCCACTGTCTATTTCTGATCCAAATTTATGGTTACACATCCTAATTTGGAAGCACACAGCAGCATAGCTAGACATTCATTTCATTGGGTTTAGAAAAAAAAAATGTTTTAGTAGTGGATGTGAAGTTGCATGAGCATGCAGGATGATGACAAATTGCAGCTGTTGTGAATCAAAAATAATGTAGTTTTTTTTTTTTTTTTTTTTTTGTCAATGAATCTCCAGAGACCATGCTAGAAATTATATGAGCAATATCACACTCGTAGCCATGCGATTTGGCTTTATATCGGCACAACTGTGATTCGGCAGAAGGCCTCAGGCCAAGCGCCATAGGTAATCACATCGTGCCAATATACAGGAATATTGCATGCCTACAAGTGTAATATTGCATTTATACAACAGTTTGACGGCATGAGTCTGTAAGTACATAAGAAACAGCAATGGGGTGTTTTTAAAAACCTTTTGTGTGAACTACTTTCTTCCGCCATGGATTCAAATCTCAGTTTGACAGTTGAACAACTAAGCCCACGCCTCTGTTACTAATTAAAACCCATGAAAACCCATCTTTTTCGACACTATGTGACTCAATAAAAAAAAAAAAAAAATTCTCCTCTCTTCTTGATCCTCCCTTCTAGCCTGTTTTTCCTCTCTTTCTTGATCTTCTCCTTCTAGCCTGCACTCTTTTAACAACACCTGATATATGGTATTTTTGAGCACTTCCTATGTTGATCTGCCTCCTTAGGATGAATCACTTGTTGTATTCCCAATTGTAAGTCGCTTTGGATAAAAGCGTCGCCGAAATGAATATCCAGTTATATCTTGTCACCATCTAATGGCGGAACAATGAAACTAATCACCATCACGTAAACACACATCATTTCCCAATACTAAATACTATTATAAATACTATTATTATTATTATTTATATAAAAAATATTATTTATTGAATAATAGTATTTAATAAACAACAGCCATCATAAAAGTTGCTAAGCAATTCAGTCAAAAGTACAAAGGCAGTGTTCTGATATACAGCATTAAAATTACATAAAACATAATGTGATGAGATTTTGCCCTCAGCCAAAACTATTTGCTATAGAACAAATAATAGATTACTGAGACCAAGAAGACCAGAAGATCGAGGTGAGGCTGCTCTCAGCGGGTCCATAAGGGCTGAACAACTCAAAAAACATCAAAGCAAATTTCAAATAGACATTATCTTTATTAACAAAACCACATATTTAAAGTCTAAACAAATACATTATTGCCTAAAAAAACTACATCCTGTGACACAAAAACAGACTTATTTATAAAATTATGGTGGATTTGGTGTTCGCCATGACACTCACTGAAATAGTTGGTGTTTTGATATCACTAGAATATCGCACACCTCTCAGCCAGAAAGAACTGTTGTATAAACTAAAATGAAAACTGAAATGTGCTGTTTGTACAAGCAGGAGCCCTGAATATGAGCACAATATGCAAAAATGATTTCTGTAATGAGGATACATTTGCCTTACAATTGGCGTCTTAATCATTAAAATATCCTCTTATTTTTTATTTTATTATTATTATTATTATTATTATTATTATTATTATTATTATTATTTTACCACAAACAACATAGTTAAGTGATCATTATTCAGGTTGTGAATTTGAAGGGCAGCTGCAAAAAGTAAAGACTAAAGAGCTAAAGGCGGTGAGAGCACAAAGGCACAAATTAAGGAAAAAGCTACAAAACACTTTCTAAGCGGGAACTGCAAGTTCAAATATCAGGAGGTACTGTAGACACTTCAACCATCCAAACTCTTCACAGATGCCATTTGATCACATTGAATGAGCTACAGAATTCAGCTGGAGCAGCAGTCAACAGTCAGTAATACAGTATGAAGAACATAACACTGACCTGTATGGAAGGGTGAAGAAGCTGTTTGCAAAAAAGCATGCCAGTGACCCAGCTCCGATTTTATGGCCAAATAGACTAAGAAAAAGCCAAAATTCAAAGCAATGCATGTGGTTTGAATCTAACACTTAAAAAAAAAAAAAAAAAGAACACAGAGAATGAGAGAATCGGTAAAGGGCAGAGGATCTTCTCTAGTGTCTGTTTGATGATGTGTTCAGAGAGAGTCAGTGCATTGACTTTCAGTCATGATGATACACTCTTTGTCCTTATTTCTTGCAAATCTTGAAAATCCTCACAGGAGGTGTTGAAAGAATGTTAGTAGTGTTTGTAATAGGAATTTAGTGAACTTAGTGGGCTTGTTTTAAAAGCAACTTTGTTTTTCTGACTACATTCTAAAGGAGGAGGCCTTTTTGGTTTCCCCCGAAGAAGTGCTTCCGAGTTTGCATAGGTTATTTAGGGATTTTGAACTTGAAATGCCATCCACCCACCCAGCCTCATTTACTCCAATGGACAGCCTAATTAATCCCCTACCAGTATGCACAAATAAATAAATAAACGCCTCACAATAAACTCATTCTGCGAGTAATAGAGCAGTGTGCTGTCAGGTATTGTGTTAGTAAAATGCTGTTTGGTTACAGTGGCTTATTGTGTTAACATTTCCGTAGTCGCCGGTGCTCTTTGTGTGGGTGACGATATTGAACATTTTTGTTTTCCTTTTTGTTTATCCTCAATTTGTCTTCTGCGGAGAATGCGGGGTGCTGCTGTTCACGAGAATGTGTCGCGTGGAAATTCAATCCAAGCTAAAGCTACTTTGGGCCTCTCCCTCGCTGTGTGCCCTTTGTAAAGCAGGATTTGGTGTAAATGCTCCACTTCTGATCTGTTCCATACTCGACGTCAGCCCGTAACGGGGCAGCCACTGACAACTGCCTGGAGATTAGCTGGCACACCAGCTTAAACCCACAGACTTGCTCAAATGAACCTCATTTTAAAACAGTCCTATGGATTTACTTGAAGACTGGCAGATTATTTGGAAGAATCCCGTTAAAAGGATCTGTGTTAGAATGTTCCATGGCATACCTCTGTCAATCACCCTGGGCATTTGCAAATCCCATCGTATCTGCAAAGGATGTGGCATCACTTGTCACACTCAATGTGACGTTGGAAAGAAGTGTCTGAAATGCATAAAATAACACAAAATTATAGAGTGTTCAAAGCAGCTCCAAACTATTTTTAGCCTCATACATGGACTGAATTCACATTTACTGTAAGTGGGTGATGTGTGTATATATTCAATTATCGATTCATTTTTATTAACAATAAAAGATGTTTTTCATTTTCACGTTCATGTATTTGCACACACACATTTAAAACTATGTCTAAACAAAGAGTGAAATAAACTATTTAGTTATTTTATAAGGCACCAAGACCACCAATTTTGCCACGTAACATTTTAATTATTCAAATAATATTTATATTGTATTTACTTTTCATTCGCAGTTTCGGTGAAGAGCATGTTTGAAATGAAATTAGATAGATTACATTTTATTTAGAATGAATGAATGTGATGCATGTACAGTACATTCACTATTGGACATTATTAGTGAAACACATAATAACATAAAACTAGTGAAAGGATGAATTTTATTCCAAAAATGTTTTAAATGCAATTTCCACCAAAAAAAAAAAAAAAAAAAAAAAATGATAGAAAAACTCTTGTGATGTGTGTACATTCACTGTTGGACATGATTAGTAGAAACCAAACAAACAAACAAAAAACACATAAAACATACTAGTGAGAGAGAGTTAAGAGTGTTTCTTTTCTTAAAATGCCCATAGTTGAAGATAGAGCCATATTCTGTCTGCTCTTCCCGCTAAGTCATCTACCATTCTCTCCACAGACCTGTGATCCTTTGAGGCACCAGTTTTATGACAGTGTAAAGACAACATGAGCATGTGCTCACGCATCCCCGTCCTTTACTAAATCCTGAAGGTCGTCATGACTGCATCTTTCCTCCAGCAGGAGCTTATTGACTATTGATGTCTGCATGTGCTGATCCTCTGCCAAGCGCCCGACGCGAGCGAGGAGGGGGAGAAAAAACTGTAGGATTGTTTGCTCGGTATGAATATCATGTCATTAGATTGATAACAGCAAGAATGGGAGGGAATGAGGCTAGTGGTCTGGGTCCTTCTCTGACAAATGTTCCGTAAAGAGGA
Organism: Garra rufa; assembly: GCF_049309525.1. Lineage (NCBI taxonomy): Eukaryota > Metazoa > Chordata > Actinopteri > Cypriniformes > Cyprinidae > Garra > Garra rufa. The sequence continues at coordinate 24,843,284 of NC_133376.1, forward strand.
TTAGCAGCGGCTACATTTGCATCGACACCAGCGTGCTTGGTTGAAATCGAGAGTCACGCAGAGAGCCTCGCAGAGAGGTATTGACACAAAATATTAAAAGCTGGGTCAATGGAAAAAACACTAACTGGATTATTCAAATCCTACAGGGTGGCATTTCTCTCCGAAAATGTGCATAATCAAGGCATTCACGTGTCCTTTACCTTCCTCTCATTTGCAGATGTCCTCAATAACTGCTCAGATGATAGTCGAAAGGGAAGAGATGGTCCATCTGAATAACGTTGGGGTGGTATTGCAGCCCTGGAGTCACAATCCGCCAATATTGGATGAGAGCTGAAATGTCATATGCAGCTGAAGTCATGACGAAATATCAAAATCTGTTGAGGTATTTATGGAGAATGCCAAAGCGGCTGCTACCCTCCGCTGCGCCTTCCCGAAAACAAGAGAACAAACAGCTTCTAGGTTGGCACAATGAGTGATGGAAAGAAGGGGAAAAAATCTTCATAATGCCTCACCTTTATGACAAAAATGAAATATCAGCAGGGTTCCACTACAAGGCCGACCGCTGCTTTTGCCATGAATCACTTGAGCGAGTGCGAAATGTCAGCTGAGTGGCCTTTTGCGGGAGGCTGGAGCTGGCCTTGAGAAGCCCCCCTTGTGGCCTTTCAGAGAGCCCCGTGAATTGACTGGGAACTGGAGGGGGGGCACCGGGGGGAACCAGGCCATGCCAGCACCATGGTGGGCTTTTCAACTACTCCTCTGGTATCATCTCTCGGCCCACTACTTTTTCCACTGCGAAGTAGTGTACTCTAACTTCAGTGGCTCACTCCTACACGAAAGACGTGTATGTGCATGTATGTGTGTGTGTGTGTGTGTGTGTGTGTGAGGGAGAGAGAATGGGAATTATTGTTTGTGTTCGAGCACAACTGGTTGATTTGAATACCGAAACATGCTGTCCAAATGTTATCAAACGCAAATATTTATCCATATTTGAAATGCCGACAGAGAGTGCTCCTGTTTACATGTACATAACAAACAGCAGCGCAATTGGACGTTGCCAGAAAAGTCACGACAAGCCCTCCGGGCCAGTGGGCTTGCAAATACAAATCAATTCCATTGTGTTTTTGTGTTTTGATCCGCACTAACAGAGCTGCTCCGACACACCACGTCCCAGGCTGGCGTTTGGCTAGGAAAGACCAGCAAAAGGGTCACATTAGCATAAAAATTTGAGCGAGAGAATGTTAATCGCAGATCGACAGGAAGCGCGCCGGACTCTTTCCCGACATCTGTCGTGCGTGTCCGCTTTTCTCGGTGTTCCTGACACAATTTGCAGATGGCTCGAGAAGCAGTTGGTACGATTTGAGCTTGGTTTGAGGCTCAATTTGGCTCAGGAATTGGGAGCTGCTAAACTGTGACATTCGAGACTCAACCCTTCGGCTGTCCAGACATCGCCCGAGAGGATAAAAGTGCAGAGCACATAACAGCGGTGATGATTTCAGCAATCCGGTGTATGACACTGTGAATTATGTCCAGCAGCCACCTGTCCTATCTTCCCCACACGCCTCCCTCCTGTAATACAGCGCTGGCGGGGCCGGGGTCATACCTAAGCTTCCCTCGGTTTGTACCGGCGTCAGCGATTCCCTTTATAGACTGTTCGCACAATATGCTGCACAGCACTTTCTGTCTTTCCCTCTCTTTCTCTCTTCCCCCCTCAAACAAGCCTAGACGAGCACCCGTGTTCCCTGAGTGGAACCCAGCTGGGGGTTTTTAATTAGAGGTTGTGATTTTTGTAACGGATGTCTTTTTCATCTGCATGGGGACCCCACGTGTGCTATTCACTCATGTAAGCTGATGCCGCTGACATAACTTATGGCCATAACTTTGCGCCTACTAATCAAAACACGCTCCGGAAGCGTAAACACGCTTTAAACGGCTACTTTTGATATTTTCCTCGGAAAGCAAGGCTGCAGTGAATGCCTCTTTGTCAGTTCGGGTTTTTTCCCCATCAATTTTACGGAGCGCCAAGGGAGCCGTGACAGACACAGGAAAAACTTCATTAATCAAACACTTTCCTATGCAAACAGCATTTGTCAGTGTAAAACAAAGGCTTTTGATACCAAAAAGGAAGAAGAAATCCCATTAACATTCAACAAGATGTTGAGCTATAGGGAGGTGTTTTTTTCCCCTGCTTGACCAATTTCCTACCCCTGTGAGGAGGAGATTCTGGTGTTGGTATGTGTTCAATCTTTGTAAGGCATATTTAAGTCTTGATGTTAAAATATCTTTTATCAAATGACAGGAAGAAAAAGTAATTTGACAATTGTGAAGTATTCTTCCACCCTTGTTCACAAAAGATAATTTATTAATTTTAATCTAACTGTATTTTAATAATTTATATATTTAAAATGCACATACTGGGTGTGATAAGTGTTATTACATTTAATATTTCATTTTAATAACTACTGTAAATTAACTTCTTAACTTTTAAAAAGGTAATACATTTTAAGGCTTACACTTAAGGCTAAACTTTTTTTTATTATTTATTATTCATTTCGAACAAGGAATGGTGAAATCATCATCTTTACAAAATAATAATAATAAAAAAGCTCTAGTTATGACTTTAGATTTCATTTTTTCTTTTTTCTTTTTTGTTAGTTCTGTGCTAATTGAAATTGATTTCAGATTTAGGAATGTTAAGTATTGTTTTTAGGAAAGCTCATTTTATTTATTTTCCTCCCTGACATAGTCGACACACTTCAACTGCTAACTGACAAGATTATAACAATTAATTAGAATTAAATTAAATTAGAGTAGACGAGTGTCTGTGACCATTTAAAAAGGGCAACAAATGACTTTTTTTTATAAGAAGGGGTTTATTTTTACATGTGCAAATAGCAGCATAAACAACAACATGTGGAACATACCGTTTTACACATTGTCACAACACCTGCAGTGCTGCTGTGAACAGAGGAAAATAGAAAAAAAAAAAAAAAAAAAAAAATATATATATAAATATTAACATATAAAAAAAAAAAAGGTTTTCAGGTAGTTTTAAAGTGCAGTTTTTACTCCCATAAATCATTAACCTCTGTGTCTATACAAAACAGGGTTAAACACTAAAAGGTGAATTACTCTACATTGTGAATATGCTCGTATACAGTTAAGGTCAAAAGTTTACATACACCTTGCAGAATCTGCAAAATGTTATTTATTTTACCAAAATAAGAGGTATCATACAAAATGCATGTTACTTTTTTATTTAGTACTGACATGAATAAGATATTTCACATAAAAGACGTTTACATCTGCAAAATATTATTTTACCAAAATTAGAGTCCACAATAGTCCACAAGAGAAAATAATCTTTGAATTTATATAAATTACCCCGTTCAAAAGTTTACACACATGTGTTTGTCCTAAACAGTTAAGCTGCCCGCTGGTCTTTAGAAAACACGATGCATTACAGCTGGGGGGGCTGTAATGACAAATAATTTTCCATTATTTGTCTTTTGGGAAACATGTAAGTATCTTCTGTAGCTTCTGAAGGACAGTACTAAATGAAAACAACTATGATATTTAGACAAAATAATAAAAATGTACACGTCTTCATTATGTTCAAAAGTTTTCACCCCCTGCGTGTTTCCTTCTGGTGCATCAGTGAGAGTTTGAACATTCTGTAATAGTTGAGTCCCTCAGTTGTCCTCAGTAAGAAAAGATGGATCTTAAAACCATACAGTCATTGTTGAAAAGGGTTCAAATACAAAAAATGCTGAAAAACTCAGGTAACCACACAGTATAAAGAATCAAGCATATGTAAACTTTTTAACAGGGTCATTTAAAAAAAATCGACTATTATTTTCTGTTGTGGACTCTTATTTTGGTCAAATAATTAACATTTTGCAGATTTTGCTAGGTGTACGTAAACTTTTGACCTAATAATCATTAACGTCATTGGTTAACAGTTTACCAGTTAATTATGCATCCCTGATATAAAATCAAATTAAAAGCAATTCTAAGTTCAGTTCTGAATAGCGCACAACCCTGGACACCAGGGAGTGTTTATGAAACCTGTTTGAAGCACTTATTATTTTTGCAATTCCATTTGATGACACTAGTGGTGCAGGCATTATACACTTCAGCTTTAACTGTTCAGACCCTTGGTGTTCTACAATAAATCTAGCAAGTACACGAATGCCAGCTTTTCTGCTGAGCTCAGCCCTTTGCAGAGAGCATGATAGCTCCCTCTTTGTATTCATGCAGCATCTCCCAAAGAGAGAAATCTTAAGAACGGTCACTTACCATTCTGACAGCTCGTTGCCAGGCATGACGCCAACCTCTGCACGGAGCCGTAAAATCATGAGTCAGCGTTTTCAGATCGGGTGCCAACGTTCATCTGAAATGTCAAACAAGCCAAATATGCCTGTGGTTTAGCGATAATGACAACAGAAGGTGAATAAAACCATTAAGTAGGCCAAAACCAGGACTGTGACCTACGTAACAACTATAGAGTGCAAAGAACACACACAATTTCCCTGCTTGAAACAAGGGGCAGCTAGGAATAGAATGGCAGGTAGTGTTTAATAAAATTGAGTGGTATTATCAGGCCCAGCAACTGACTTTTTAACTCAAGGACAAACACTCAGCTCTACACAAGAGCTTAGCATCCTAATCAATGGCTCTCTTGAGCAAGGTCTCATTCCAGAATGAAACGATGTATGGTGTTGTTACTATTAAGAGCTGATTAAGATGTATGGTACAGGCTTTTTAACACGGCACGTATGCATATTATACAACCCTGTTGCTTTAAGCCACACAGCTGACACAGTACATTTTTCACAGATAGGATAGAAGAGAAAGAGACAACAAGGGTGTGTTTGGACTAAAAGCCGCCACGCTGAATGATCATCATGTTGGAATTATGTTCTGGAAGACAATGCTGTAGATTTAAATCTAGTCCTAATAGGCAGCAGTGGTTAAATTACTACTCGCTCGGTCAATTCTTTTCATATTGCGCAGACCTCCAGCAACTCAGTTCATTAACTTTAGGCCTCAAAGCCAGGCTCTTAAACATTTTAATTAAAAGAGTAAAAATCTATAACAACAGATTAAGAGCCCTGAGGCTCAAAGAATATAGTTAAAGACCAGCTGAGGTCTTGGCCCAGCTTTTTCAAAAATTGGGGGCCAGGTCCTTTTGCTGGAGTCTAAATTCATTTGAAAACTGGAAATCTAAGTATTAGAAGGCTAATCTCTCTCTCTGATAAGGTTTGACTCCTTTAAGATTGCTATTAGAACACTTGTTTCTTAATTGAAGCTCTAATCAGTTTTTAAATGAAAATTTAAAAGTCCAAAGACCAAGCTGTTTTTTTTTTAAAGAATAAAATGGCATAAAATAGAATGGAGGATATAATTAAGTCTTAATACTTGAATTTATTTACTTAAATAGGAATTTATTTATTTACTGCTTACTTGGATGCTTTTACTGGTTCCATTATCAGTTTATCTTCATTGCTCTGTTGTAATCTGGCCTCTTCACAAGCAGTATAATGCATTCAGAAGTACTTAAAAGTTATCTAAATTATTATTCACAAAGCTATAATTAATTTGGGTGTCCTTTAAGGGGTCAAAGTTTGGCTGGTTAGCATTGTCCAGTAAGTCCCTGATAGTAGATGATGTAACTACACCATCTGGCTGCAAAAAAAACATGTTTTTCCATTGATGGCCATTTCAAATGATCTGTGTGTTCTGACTACACAGCTATTTTAAAATTCAAGTACATTTTTGCAAGGAAAATCTTTATATGATAGTAGTTGCTTTGCCAAGAATTTCAGACAACTTTGCTTTAACTAGACTATAGAGTTTACATGTTTAACTTACAGTGAGTGCTCCTAATCTCAGCTTGTTACCTGTATAAAAGCACAGAAGCACAGAAACAATCAATCAATCAATCAGATTCCAATCAGACTCTCCACCATGGCCAAGACCAAAGATCTGTCCAAGGATGTCAGGAACAAGATTGTAGACCTACTGTACACAAGGCTGGAATGGGCTACAAGGCCATCACCAAGCAGCTTGATGAGAAGGTGGCAACAGTCGGAGCAATCATTTGCAAATGGAAGAAACGCAAAATAACTGTCAGTCTCCCTCAGTCTGGGGCTCCATGCAAGATCTCACCTTGTGGAGTTTCAATGATCTTGACACAGCGAGGAATCAGCCCACAACTACATGGGAGGATCTCATCAATGATCTCAAGGCAGCTGCATGGGACCATAGTCACCAAGAACACAATTGGTAACACTACACTGTGAAGGACTGAAATCCTGCAGTGCCCACAAGGTCCCCCTGCTCAAGAAAGCACATGTACAGGCCTGTCTGAAGTTTGCCAATGAACATCTGAATGATTCAGAAGAGAACTGGGTGAAAGTGTTGTGGTCAGATGAGACTAAAATCGAGCTCTTTGACATCAACTTAACTGGCCATGTTTGGCAGAGAAGGAATGCTGCCTATGACCCCAAGAACACCATCCCCACCGTCAAACATGGAGGTGGAAACATTTTGTTTTGGGGGTATTTTTCTGCTAAGGGGACAGGACAACTACACCACATCAAAGGGATGATGGACGGGGCCATGTACCATTAGGGCCAGGGCATTGAAGCCAGCCAGGACATTGAAAATGGGTTGTAGATGGTTATGACCCAAAACACACAACCAAGGCAACAAAGGAGTGGCTCAAGAAGAAGCACATTAATCTCCAGACCTCAATCCCATAGAAAATGGTTGAAGCTGAAGGTTTGAGTCGCCAAACGTCAGCCTCGAAACCTTAATGACTCAGCGAGGATCTGCAAAGGGGAGTGGGACAAAATCCCTCCTGAGATGTGTGCAAACCTGGTGGCCAACTACAAGAAACATCTGACCTCTGTGATTGCTAACAAGGGTTTTGCCACCAACCATGTTTTGTGAAGGGGTCAAATACTTATATCACTCATTAAAATGCAAATCAATGTATAACTTTTTTGAAATGCATTTTTCTGGATTTGCTGTTGTTGTTATTCTGTCTCTCACTGTTCAAATAAACCTACCATTAAAATTAAAGACTGATCTTTTCTTGTCAGTGGGCAAACATACAAAATCAGTGGGGGATCAAATAATTTTTCCCTCACTGTAAAAATACTTAAAAATCTTTAAATAAGTGACAGAAAAAGAAGGTTTGGTATGTGTTGCACATACACACAGCCACGCACAAAGTATCAGAGAGCCATTATAAGTGTTTAAAGATCTTCTTGTCCCAGCTGAGTCCAAAATCACCCCAGGGTCATCAACAACATATCAGTACAACCCTTAAAACACTGGACACAGCACTCAGTCATTGTCAGCTCTAACCCCAAGTCTCTCACTTACAGAACAGCTCCCTGAAGTTTGATATGATGGGATCAGGCAGGGGTCTGCGGGAGCCTGAGTGTGCTGATGGATGAGGGTTTGAAGGCTGGCCAGATGATAGATCTGGACTGGAACATGTCTGCCGAGTTACTGCCAGAACTGACAGCTCAACACAATGGTGATGTCTAGAAAGATCTGCATGTCCGAATTCATGTATGACAGGAAACTGTAGCAGGAATGTGGAAGAAAAATATGGATTCTGAATTCTGAATTTTCTGGAATATTAATAGAGAATAACAACATTTAATTTGAGCTATAAAACTTTTCTCCCTCCGTAAATACAGTTTCAGCTGAGAGGAAATAAGATCCCTTGATGATGATCATTTCATGTTAAAGCTTAAAAATGCAGAGCAGTTTAATCAGTAAGAATGTGTTAAATATTCATATACCCCAGATGCACATTAATGTAGGGGGTTCTTGCTGGACTCTGGACACATATAATGTGGATAGTTTTTATCTTTTGGGATGGTCTGAATTGTCCGAGACTGGCAACTAAATCTCTGATCAGAATAATTAATTTCTCAAGAATGTTTCCATATTTTCTTCAAAAAATCTGTTTTAGAGAAAATGCTAAATTATCTTATCATTCTGAATGGAACTAATTTGGTTTTTCAGTGCATGTAGTTTGCTGTAGGTCTGTGTGGGCTCCTGTGATCAGGATGGCTTTTCAAAGCAGACCTCAAAAACAAGGAGCATGATGGGAAGCGACTGAGCGTTAAGAGGGAGCGCCAGGGGCGACACGTTAGCAAAGAGGGCCACAAAACTCTGCATTCCAGTTGCCAAGGCAACCAGCCGAACGTTCCGCGTGTATACAAAAAGGCAAGCCGGTTTGACTGCGAGGCAAGCGCACAACTCAAACACTCAGTTATGCAGAGCGGCGTATGGATGATTATTTAGAGACTAAAAAAAGAGCCTGAAATTGCTCCGCAGCTCTAATTGTGAATTTCAGGGAACATAAACTTCAGAGTCATTTTGGGAAAGCTAATTGTGACAAAGCAAGAAACAGAACTGAGGGACTTTGCCTAAAATAGAGACCGCATTTAGTGCAATTAGCTAAAATAAGTCAAATTTATGTAAGAAAAAAAATAAAAAAAACACAAATTTATTTTTAATTTGTAATTAATTAGTAAAATAACAAAAGCATGAATTGAATTTCAGCTTAAGCATATTTCTTGTATATATATAATAGATCTTATAATATCTTGATTTATTTTTGTAATATTTTAAGAAACACTTATAAGAACTGGAGGGGGAAGAATCCCTCCACTGTGAACCCCTACCTTTAATAAGAAAATTTCACAGGTCATAAATCCCTGTAGAATATCATTCATTTTCCCCCCAAGATACCCAAAATGTGGTTTTAATGTTTGTGGGGTAATTAGGTTAAACTAGGGTAGAATGGCAGTGTTTTGCCTTAGGTGGATGCTTAATGTGTACAGAATTATATTTCAGACTAAATCATAAGGCTTCAAATCTAATCTGGAGCTGGGCCTGATTTGCATAATGTTCTCTTTTTAAATATGTATATTAATAAGCAGATGAGGACATGGGAAGTGGAGTACATTAGCATGCTTTTAAAGGAACTCGTGTGATCTGTGATGTGGCCAGGGCACAGTCCCTGCAATGCATTCAAATAGAGGTTCTGGGCCCTTAATGAGCCTGGGCCGAGGGGAGGCTGACGTCATTAAGAACTGAATTCCAAATGGTAATATTTTCACTGTGGTTTTAGTTCAGAAATGTTGTTTATATGTAAAATTGAACTAGGCTCCATTTCAAGGGCTTTAATGATCTTAGTGGTGGCTTAATGGGGATCAGGTTCAATGAAAATGAGTCACTGTACATTGGGATTTAACTGATCAATCAATCAGCTTTGATTGGGTGCCTTCTCTAATGTAGCCACACCCCTGTTTGAATACTATTGGCTATTCAGATACATATTTGATTGCTATCTTTGTCCTCTAAGAAGGTCAGTTAATTCTAGTCTAGTTCAATCATCATCTGACTGAAATTACACTGTATAACCTCAGGCCAATAATAATTCATATTCAAAAACACACTGTACCAGCGGCTGTTTGAGTCAGCGTGAGCGTTCGGGTGTATTTAGGTCTGTGGTACAGAGCAAAATAGCTGGGCACCTTTAAAATAAATGAGGTTTTTCCTCAAGTATAACCAGCTAGATTTCCCTTGTTTTCTCTATCAGAAGGTCAGTTAATTCCAGTATAGTTCAATCATCATCTAAAATTAAGTTGTACAACCTCAGGCCAATGATAATTCATATTCAGAAACATACTGGCAGCTGTTTGAGTCAGGGTGAGCATCCAGGTGTATTGTATTTTAGGTCTGCAGTACAGAACAAATAAATCAATGAACCATTTTTCTAAAACAACCAGCTAGATTGCACTTGCTTTCTGATATTACGGACATACGTTTATAAGTACTTTTCCCCAAGTAATTTCAGGTTCTGTCTTTTGTACAAGAAGATCCAAAGCATCCATTAACAGTCTCTCTTAGGCATTAGCTGAAGTTTAATCTTTTTGCTGAGAAATAATTGATTTGGAAAGACCTTGGCATGTTATCTTCATCTCATTGAGTCCAAGAGGAATGGCAATATAGTGATGGGGAACGGCAAGACCAGACTGACTCTATCCTGTGCCATCACCAAAAGAGACATGCCAGGGAATAAAATCTGCCAATAGGAAGCTGCCATTGCACACATTCTACTGATTATCAGCGTATGCCAAGATAAAAAGTTAAAAATGCTAAAAGTAAGAAACTCTCTCTTCAGTTGCTTATTTGTTCCTCAGAGGAGAAATCTACCGTTTGACTAAAGAACATCTGTTGCTCGTTCACAGCCTTGGGCTGTGGAAATCTTTGGTCCGCTAACATGTGGTGATAACTTGTTTTCTTACAGAACTTTAGCAGCACATGAGAAAGAAAAAATAGATGACATTTTGATTTGGCACTTTAACTGTATATAAGTGTGTAGAAACTTACTGTGTTGGTTTTTGTGCCATCTAAATTGCTCTGGGACATATTTGCTTGAACATATGTACACACAGAGTCCTGTCCAGGCCTCCAGAAGGCTTTCTACCCACACTGGTCATCTGTAGCCTGCCATATAAAAATTCCCACAGGCTGCTTCCTGTGACAGGGCAAACGCTGCAACGTGCCTGAAAAGACTGGCTCTAAAACCAACATTGCCGGCTCTCAGGAGAATATACCCACAGGGCTACCCTGGAGCCAAAATGGCCGCATCCCACGGGCAGCGTACCCACATGGCTGCCCTTAAAGCCAATATGGCCAAAATTCCAGGATGTGCAACATCTTTGTTGCAGAAAACTCGAAATGGCCAAATATTCGTGGCGACCTCCCAAAGGGTTGCGCTAGAGCCAAAACAGCTGACAACCACAAAGCTGCAAGCAGGCCACCTTTTTCCGAAACACAACTAGCCAAATGGCCAGATGTTTATGAATCAAAAACTATTTAGTCATGACAGTGTGCCTGAATGATTTCACCTCTTGAGCCATATAACGGCGTATCCAAATCATCTCCCTCTTTGCCAACTATGATCTGTTTCTTGGACTGAAATTTAGAGACAATTAACTCACCAAGGACAGTCATGCAAAGCGAAGTCCATAAAATCATCACTCGCTAATCTCTCACGCCTGTAGCTCAGGAGAAGATTATGTGTCAATTTAAAGAGTAATTAAAATTTAAAATTGCTAAATTGAAAAACGTAATTTGCGAAGACACCACGGACGAGCTTTTAAACGAGAAGTTCATGTATTCTGACATTAAATTTGATGGCGAAGTTCAATTCTAGACTACAGTGCGATCAGAATTATACTTTTCACAGAAAAATGCCTCTCAGTTGGCTAGATAATATGGCTCAGTGGTGAGGCAGAATGAGTGTGCTGATGTCTTTGGTAATTGTGGAGGATTAGAAATGCATTGAGTTTGAAATGACATTAGTTGGGCTAATTAAATTCTGGACGATTGTGCTGCGCTTCCACTAGGATCTATGTGGGCTAAGAGAGGGAAAGAGAGAGAGAAAGGGGTTTGTGTGTGTGTGTGTTTAGGTCTTATCTCCTTCGACAATGCAACATCCATTCAGCCCTGTGGAAGAAATTACTGCCTGCAGCAGGTAGGGAGAGAATATGTCACCGGCAGAATCAAACAGAGTGAAACAGAAGTAGAAGAGAAAAATGGCAAGAAAAAAACGCAAAGGCAGTGGAATGGGGAACTTTTTCATTTGTAGTCAGGCGGTCGACTTCCCTGATTATCTTAATTATAATTTGTTGAGGTTGAGAGGTCACATATTATTCATTAACATAAAACTTAAGCGGCCAAATTATAAATCTGAGGGTAAAAAAAAAAGAAGAAGAAAAGAAGATATAGAAGTTTTTTTTTTTTTATTTCAAAACTACCCAATTATCCTAAACTGCTTAAAAAGTATTTTGGTTCAGATTGAGTTGAATCGTGGCGGGATGTTTATTTAGCTGTACGCTTACCGCTAACCAAACAGTCAGGCTAAATAAAGCAGACAATTATGGAAACTCTCTTTTAAAATCACGTTTTTCTGTCATGGCTCATATGACCGCTGCCTTATTGTTCTTTGCACACGTTGAGCGTTGCTGATTATTGCATTTTATTTCGCAGTAAAAGCACAAAATTGTTCCTTTAACAAGTATTTAGAGCACAATGAGGAAGTCTCCCACTGGTTCAAGCTCCTGTCCTTGACAGTGCCCTGGTCTTACAGTATATAGTTCTCTAATTTGTTGAGGATGTTTGTATAAATTGTGATTTGTTGTTAATGATTATGCAATGCTTTGAAGGTACTTTTGTAATTGCACATGCTTAAATGTGTCACAAATGTTAATGAACATAGTAATATCTGATTTGTGAACAAATTAGTCTTTTTAGTAAATAGATTTAACTAGTTCACAAAACCAGTATAAACAGTTTGTTCATACCTCGGTTCTTTAGCGACCCAGGATGTCATTCACTACCCTCCACCTCCTTAGTTTTTTAAGTTTGACATCAACTTTCTTAGTATTCCTCAATCTATTCATTATAAACAATATAACAAGAAAAAAAAAAAAAACAAAATATAAAATAATATGTTTTCTGATTTTTTTTTTTTTTTTTTTTTTTTTTTTGTAAAAAGTGTATAGGGTCGCTAGAGACGTGGTAGAGACATCGGTAGAGAGGTATGTAATAGTGTAATTGTATTTTTTCATGCACAAAAATATGTAAATATCTAATGACTCATTACGTGCAATTAACTTTTATTCCTCGAGGTGGCACTGTTTGATGGACAATACTGACATGATGTTTCACTTCATGTTACTGTACGCAATAAAATATAAAAGTCACTGTTATTTGATAGTGGATGTGGTAAATAAGCTGCCAGTGATCAAAATATTGAATTTGAAGTCATTGAAAACGATAGTTTTTTTTTTTAAATTGCGAATATGAGCCAGATGCTGAATGTACTGTGGAAGTGCGCTCTAAAGATGACGGCGAAATCATCTGCTCAAATGAAACCCTTCTACATTTCAAAAGGTATAGAAATGTGTTTTATTTTATTCTTCTGTAATTGTTCTTGAAATATCAATATCGAGTTTTTTGCTATTGCAGAAGTTAGGGATCCATCCATGCTGGATATATAGGTCCGGGTCGCTAAAGACCCGAATATGTAATAATGATTGGCGAAACATTCATGCACTTAAGGGTTAATTGCAGGGCTCCAGACTGCGACTAAGTATAATAAAAATATTAATTTCCAAGTGATATTTTTTCTGAGATCGCCACTGAAGACTATATCAAAGCTCACAACCAATTCGTACATATTTTACGATATGGCTAATTACAGATTCCTATGACCTAGATTTAGGGGTCATTATAGGTGGTCATTCGCGCAAATTTTCCACCTCGTAAAATATACACTTTTTTTTCCACAACACGTAAAAAATTGTACAAGCCAGGTCATAAAAATGTGTACACATTAGCCATCTTTAGTGTATATGCTTTGCATGTACTTCATATTATTTGTAGTGCAGTTGCCGTCCAATAATCGCAATAAGCTTTGTACTCTGTTACTTTTTAATAAACAGTTACTATCAGCTTTAAACTTCATAATGAAATTCAATTCCGAAACCAAAATACTGTTTTGATGCTCTGTAATATGGCATGAGTGATCGCTTTAGTGCCACAAGCGGCATGCAAAACCATCATAGGTCTATCTTTCTCTTTACTGCTATAATATAAATTAAACATGAATGGACATCAAATGGTAAATGATAGCCTACAGTATAACTAACTGAAATGTCTCATGTAATTGCTCATTCAGTGTTGTGGAAAACGCTTAAAAATTGTAAACAATGCCACGTAGCACTACATTTACCTCAGAATAATCATTCAGCGTCCATAAGCTAGAAATATAACTATAAAGAAAGGCAATTTGCTAAATGGATGCACTATATTTGTCAGAGTTCTACCACAGCCAGATCCACCAACCACGCCCACTGAAGACACACACACACACGATCACAATCACCTGACTTCTAGCACACCTGTAATCTATTACCTCACCCCTTTATATACCCGGACCGGTTCACTCCTCGTTGTCTGATCTACCGATCACACCCGTGTTTCCTGTTGGATCGATTCAACTGAGCATTGCCACTATTCAGATAAGCATAATTACAACGATCTCTGCTACTGTCTTCTTACCAAACCTGTTAATAAACTTTCAACTTACATTTTATACTTACCTCCGTCTCTGTCTCCGTGTATGCTGTGACAATATTGCATGTTCATACTTTTACTTAACCTGTTTTCTAAATGATAAGAAAGAATGCAAGGAGCTAAAGATAAAATTCAACACTTCCTATGTAATTGCATGTTACTAAAAAAGAAAAACTAACTGGATGTGTGTAAGGCCTATGACAATATTTATAGGTATATTTATATATACACTCAGTGGCCAAGTGATGCTAACATAATTATGGTCCATGATGTTGGCACAGATTCTGTATGATAAGCAATTCTTTGTGACTGTATATGGTTCTCAATTGGAAAAGACATTTAGTTCTACAAGATGGATTAAAATGGTGATGCTGGGAGACATAAATATATGACAGTATAACCGAAATGTTAGGGAAAAAAAGGCTCTTTAAGTGATTTTTTTTTCTTTTCTTTTTTTTGTCTGGGGCCCTAAATTGGACTGAATTGCTCCAAGTGATTCTTGAGTCAACAACGCACCTACTGGGAAGAGAGAACTAAACTGAAAACTGCTTCTAATGAGTCATTTAGAAATAACCAAGAACTTGACCGATGGGGCAAAGTTAAATGCTGGCAAAATGTGTGGGATTTACTTTAAAACAGTTTAAATGTAAAATTTCTGAAATAATTACAAAGAAACAAGTAACACATTGAATTAAATATGAATTTTGTAAGTAGAAAAACTGAAATAGTTTTATCTTGCAAACATACTCCAATAACCTTTTTTTTACCTGTTAATTTTACCGTTGTTTACTGTAAATGCAAATGATATTTAGGTTCTTAGCTGAATCATGAATCAAATACATTTCTTTGAACAGGTTCATTGAATCAGGCTGTTTGAAAGAACTAAATCTCAGTAGTGTCTTCCAATCTTTAATGCAAACATTATTCATTCACACCTTGTCACTCTTACAGGCTCCTTGAGCTCACAATTTAGCAGCATTATGCAGATATGTTTGTTTCTTTGCTTTAGAAATAGGCTGGAGCTGAATAGCAATAATCCCCAGTTGTCATCCTGCATTAACAGATTATGGTTCATCTCCAGAGAGACTGCCCAAACTTCATAACCTCAGTTTCAACACCTAATGAGATGTCTTTAAAATATATGGGGGGAATAATAAACATATTTGTGTTTAATGTGGGCATTTAAGTATGCAGTGTGTGTGAGAGAGAGAGACTGTGTATTTATGGCTGGTATAAACAGATGTGTATTTTTAGCCACCTCAGCAATGGTTAGTACAGATGGGAACAGACTCTGTACACGAGTCCAATTCATCAGACATGCATTAAGTGCCCTTTAATTTACCAGAGAAAGAGAGAATGAAAGACAAAGAAGCAGACATAAAAACCTTCTGGTGGGTTTGAAATGTTTAAATTTCTGTTATCTAAAACTACACGCAAAAACACTTTCTGTAATGGAACTCAGCTAAATTGTATTTATGCGATTCGATCTGAACCGCCCAATTTCCTTTGCATAAGTCACACAGATTACCGTCAGATGAAACATTGTACTGCTATGTGAACTGACAACTGGCATAATGACTCCAGAATGAACTGTGCATGTGTGATGTGCACCCATTGTGTGTGTGGGAGTGTGTTGAAGGGTAAATAACAAAAAGGGGGCCGCAACATGCTTGATGCGATCAGATATTTGAGGATGAAAAACATGGAAATTTATGTAATGATCTGAGTTTTAATAATTGCCTTAAGTGCTCTGCGATAACCAATTTAAATACTGTTTCCCTCTCCCTTCCTGTCCTCATCGCGAAGCGATTTCTGAAGCAATGTGACACAAATGCATACTGATATGATTTAATTTTAAAGTACGCCGTTTATAGGAAGTAATTGTGAAATTGATGTAAATATCCAAAAAGGGGTGAGAGTGTTACGCTCTGAAAGCGAGTAAGTGGGCTGAATTTGGGTCAGAGCGTTGATTTGTATTAAATCTTCTCAATATGGATTGCCTTATCCGAGCTCCAGAGATTCACTGAGAGCAGTCACAGTAATTGTGCATTGGTCCTGGAGCCGAAAATTGGTTATATATTGATGTGATATTGCGCTGGGGATAGGAAGAAGGCCACAGGAAGTCCAAACAAATAAGTGGGTTGGGGAGGAAAACGGAAATCTGGATTATCTCTATTTGAGAATCAAGCCAGAAGGGTGGAAGCTCGGCACTATTATCGATATAACAAAAGAACCGATAGCCACAGCAAACAGAAACACACAAACGCAAATAAACAAACCCTTTTTACACTCATGCATTTGAAGTCTGACTTTTTTGCTCCCTTGATTTATCATTTTGGTTCTCTTTAGCATATTATACCGAGATAATGCATATCATTATAGCACTGTATCAGAAAAAAAGAGTGTATGCTTTGCTAATTAGTGCAGAGTTTTACATTAAGTGTTGACTGCTTAGGGCTTAGGGTTCATATGCAAAAGTTTTACAGCTCTTACTGCTTTTTAAATTAAATAGCAATATGTAGCTACTGAGCTTTGGCTATTTTTATGTCGATGTTTTTTATATTCAGCATACTGAATGTCTTCATTGAACCACAGTGTTCTCCCAGTGTCAGATACTTGGATAAAGTCTAAGCCTTGTGCAATCTTGAACGCCTGACGTCTTTTCCCTCAGTGACCTTCCGGGCATTTACCAACTGTTCGTCAATATTTCCTTGATTAGGAGCCAAGATGAGGAGGTTGTGGGGAAGCATGCAGAGATTTAATATCTCTGTATGAATGTGTAAATTTCATAAGGGCTTCTTGAATTTGTTCTAAAATAAGCGAATGCAAAATATTATGACTTTTTCATGTTTTCTCTGAGATTTTGGTATACTTCCCAGGGGGACTTTTAAAATCTTCACACATTCTTATTAAGAAAGACAATTAATTTCTCACAAGCAAGTTAATAATTAGCCCGTGTCAAGTTTTACATCACTTTGTGCACCTCATGGACTTGTTTATATCTTTTTACATTTGATTACAGAGTAGCTGTTTGTTAGCAGGGCTCTAATATTTGATTTAAGTTGCACCCCTCGACCAAATGTACTGTTATTGTCTCATTAATACGCACAAATTCCTCTGTGGTAAATCTTGGCAGGGGTTTAATGGAAGTCCTTGGCTAGTGAGCCCAAGGTTAGCACCACGTCTCTTGAGGATAATTAGCATTGGCTCATTACAGGCGGACGGGGCAGCAAGAGGCCCCGAAGCCCCCGTCACGCCGAAGAAAACGCGCTCCCGCTCAGCGCCAGCGGCCTCACAGTCAGACTCCTTGCATCAGATCATATATGACACGCACGCGCTCTGCAATCACATGGTACCAGCTCGCTGAGGAGCGAGAGGACTGCAGGGTGAAGTCTGACTGTAATCAAGAAGCAGGCTTGAGTGAAAGCTGGATTGAAGACAAAGGCCCCGTGGAGTCGATGATTTCACTGCGGGTTTAGACAATGTAGGAGTAGCCTTCAGATAGAGGTAGGAGATGAGTGGAAGAGTTTGAAGTGTATGTGTTTTTTTTTTCTTTTCTTGGCTTGGAGTTTTTGAGTTCGGAGTATCTGGGAATTACGTAGGCCGGGGTAGGTTGGCACGTTTTTCTTGAAAAGAAGGGGAGGAAAAGAAGACTTCTGAGTCCAAATATTCAACCTATACACATACACACTCGCTCAGACCCTCGGGTCTCAGGGTCTCGCTTAATTACCGGACTTCATTAGAGGAGTTGGCAGCGTGGTGTGTGTGACTGGGCAGCTGGCCAGTGCTGCAGAAATGAGACCAGGTCTCACTGTTTGATCCCTCAAGATAGTGGACTGAAGGCTCCTTTCCAACGGCAAGTATGTGTGTGTGTGAGATGGTTTGTTCGGCTTTGAATTGGTGCAATTGGATGTGATAATTTTAAGAGTGTAACAGTGCTTTTTTTCCCCCTGCAATGTTCTGGTGCAGAACAGCAGGTGTTTGATTTACCCTGCTCAGAGTTGAAACCCCTCTACTGTCCAGCCGAGAAAAATGAAATGATGAGAAAGCCATACCCAACTACTTTTACACACTCACACCTGTTAACTGCAGGCATTAATAGCCGGTAGATAATATCCTTTGATCCCCCACCCCCACCCCACCCCGTATTTCCTCCTGCTCTCACTTTTTAATTTATTTGGATTTAATTTTACTTATTAATATCATCTCTAACTTTAAACAGATTTTGTAATCCATCCTTTCAGGGATACTGAGTAAAGCACTGTTGGCTGGTTGTTTGTGATGTTGTTTAACATTCTTTTGCAGGTTATTAAATTATTTTTGCTCTCAAAAATATGTTTTCAAGTTTTGTAGATGATACCACTTTGTGTAATTCTATTAACTATTAAATCTATTAAAGTATTTCTTCTAACTAGAACATAAAGCTCATTGAAAATACATTTATTTAACTTGACACACACGTCTGTTACTGTGTTTGATGTATAGATATATGGGCCGATAATATCTCACTATGACCTGTGCAATGCAACAGAAACTAAGCGGCCATCAAAATGTCTTGTTTGATGTTTGTCACTGTCATGACTGTTTAGTCACGTCAAGTTAAGTCACCTTTATTTATATAGTGCTTTATGCAGTAGCTTTACAATAATAAACAAGAAAATAACAGAATCAATGATGCAAACTTAAATAAATATGATAAATTCAAACTCTGCTATCTCTGAAAAGTTATTATTCAGGTTGGTTAATTTCAATAACTGTGTAAAGTTCATCACGAATGTGAACAAACAAAACATTAAATTTACCAAATTTTATCATGATTCAATTTGGAAACTTAAAATGAAAATTAGAAGACTAACACGGAAGAGAATAAATTGTTGAATGAAGTCATTATTTTTGTTTCCTTTGAGCACAAAAGGTTTCATAAAATTACGATTGAACCACTGATGTTACATGGACTATTTTATTGATGTCCTTACTACATTTCTAGGCCTTGAACGTGGTAGCTGCATTGCTGTCTATGCTGTCTTGTGTTCCAAAGATAATTGAAGGTCTTACAGGTTTGGAATGACATGAGGGTGCATAATTAATGACAGAATTTTAATTTTGGGGTAATGTATCCCTTTAATGTGATTAACTGTTGGGATCCTTGTATGAACTTGATATTGATATATTGGACTTAGTTGGTTTAAAAAGAGAAGTTAGTTAAAAAAAAAAAAGTTAAAAAAGTGAAGTTAGTTCTGAGAAAAGTTCTCGAATTATTTGTTTGCGGACGCCACTTGGTTTGATATTTTGTTATCTAATGCAACAAAATTCAGACATTAAGTGTGACTGAAATGTCTAAACCCCCCCCCCCCCCCCATACTCCAAATACTTTTTTGGAGGCCCCTGTATATGCATACATACACATATCTAGCTCATTGTGTAGTGATCACAGTCGGAGTCTCTCCATAAATCCACCCCCCTCACTCTCCCTGGCGGTACGGCTAGATAAGGGTCCTCAGACTGGCGGAGCATGCAAAAGCACATATCGAATTAACTGTCGGTAATTATCTTAAAACGATGCTTGTTGAAGCGACATGGGGAGACGAATGCATAAGAGAGATAAAGTAGCCAGGCTCCTCCTAACAGCAGGCAAAGTTAACTCTTTTCTGCAGAAGCCCCAGATAAGCTCTCGTTGCCTAAGGCGCTCAAGTGCATTTGTGCTGTTATTTGTTATGTTATTGCTTTGTGCACATTGAATGGGCAGTTTGGTGCCCGCATGCTTACTGAAACAGCCTTGCATTGGGCCAGTAGGGTGAAGGCCAAATGAAGCATTCTGTCATGCTGAGCAGACTCGTGATCGTGGATTGTCTTATCCAATAAAAGTGTGGGCTGCTGAGCTAGCTCGCAAGTTACTGAGGTGTGTGAGCATTGCATGAATATAAATGCATCATATGTGTGAAAACTGTTTGTGCATCAGGTGTCATGTATGATCGCCTTGATGGAACCGAAAGGATGGAAAACATCTGGCTCATGTCATCTGCATGACGCATATGTCATCCCTAACATATCCATCGCATGACTACAATAACTTGGAAAACTTAGGAGAAAGTTCTCTAATCGGCTACTTTTAGTGTGAAAACTTTTACACAACTGTATTGTGTTTAAAAGGACGCTGATGCACATTTTCTAACAATCATGGCAGATGGAATTTATACAGGGATGGATGAGAAGAGCATTAAATATGTGTTTTTCTCAGGTGTAGATGAGTGCTGATGACGATACAGTGGTAAAAAAAAGAAATATGCAGTGCAAACTGCATGCAAAACAGATTTTGCACCATTACCTTATTTACATAATTCTTTTAATGAATTGGATGCTGAAACAATGCAGAAAATATATGCAAATAAGTACCTACCGTGTAAGTGTGATTAATTCTTAGTTAATTCCAGTGAAGTCTTTATATGTTTCCAGTGAAGTCTTTATATTTTTCTTTATATGTGACCCTGGAGCACAAAACCAGTCTTAGGTAGCATGGGTATGTTTGTAGGAATAGCCAAAAATACACTGTATGGATCAAAATTATCGATTTTTCTTTTATGCCAAAAATCATTAGGATATTAAGTAAAGATCGTGTTCCATGAATATATTTTGTACATTTCCTCCTGCAAATATATCAAAGCTTAATTTTTGATTAGTAATATGCATGCTAAGAACTTTATTTGGACAACTTTAATGGCAATTTTCTCTGCATTTCGATTTTTTTGCACTCTCAGATTCTAGATTTTCGAATACTTATATGTTTTACCAAATATTATCCTATCCTAACAAATACATCAGTGGAAAGCTTATTCATTCAACTTCCATATGATGTATAAATCTCAATTTCAGAATAACTGACCCTCATGTCTGGGTTTGTGGTCCAGGGTCAACTATGTGCCATGGCAAACTAATAAAAAACTAAATTAATAAATGATTCCTTTAAATTGAAATATTGATTTCTCCATCAAAATGCCAGTGCTGTCATATTAAAATAAGTATACTATACACTGAAACAGCTCTGATATGCTGATAATGGTTGAATTACGTACATGCTTACTCATTATAGATCAAGTGAATGATTCCATGTCTTGTGAAAGAGGAGCAAAAGTCAATAATGGCTGATTCTGGCGGCATGATTGCGATCAATATAAATGCATTAACTTACACACATAGTTCCAGCTTTACTGCTGTGGGCATTGTAGCTGATTTAGGGTCATCTTAGCCAAATAATCAAAGCTTTACTCTTTATATTTATGTATTTATCTCAAATTCCACTGAAAGTAAGGCAGTATCTTTGAGTATCAGGTGTTTGGCAAGAAATGGTTGCCTGGTGCCTCGTGTGTGTAGTGGTGTGTGTCACCATATCAAAATGTGTGGGGGCTTTGCTTCCGGAAATCTAGATTCTTCAAATCCACCTCAGTGTGTGTCTGAGAGCGTGTGTGAATGAGTGTGAGAAGATGTATGTGTGTGTGCGATGGTGTTCGAAGATAACATAAGAATTCCTCACTTCTCTCTGGGCGGCTGTAGTGATCCGCTTTTGTGTGCCCCTCAGTACCTCTTTGAGGATCAGCCATCAGCTTCTTGATATCTCAATTTTGGCACACGGTTCATACACTGTGAGTGTGTGTATGAGTGTGTGTTTAACCTTCAAATAAGAAGTTTCGATGTGAAGAGGACAGTGTTCACAGGTTGTAGAAAACAACAAATGCATTTGTTGCAGTGAAACGGACGTCAAACTCAATATTACACCTAAGGTGGACAGCGTGTTTCTCAACGTCCTTCACGAGCAGACTCGCCGGGCACTGGATGGCTGTTGTTTGTTGTGTGTTTTTTGACCTAGCTTAATTGCGGCTGTGGACTCCTTTGAGGCGGGAGGCTGATGCGGCCCTCAAAACCGCTGATGGGTACACGGTAATAACTCCCCTCTCTGATTATTTTTTAATCTCCTGTTGATTCAGATCTGCACGAAGCTGAAAGAGTTTTGTTTTTATTATTATTGTTATTTTATTTATCTTGAGCTGGGCATTGAGATGTGGGAAAATGGAGAGCAAGGTCAAAAACCCGTCTGTGGAAAAACATCATGCCTAATTCCACAGTGGACAGAGGAGTCATTACCAATAACACATAAATATGTCTCAGTCTTTATGCAAACAATTTCAGCTGGTTATTGCTTATCAGTGCTCCCGCCTTCTTTAATCTCGGAGACGTGTTATATTTTATAATGTAGTCTTTAAAGGGAGGGTTCACCCAAAAATGCAATTCTGTTATAATTTACTCACCCTCTCGTTGTCTGAATTTGAATGATAGCGAACAAATCATTCCAACAGGATTTGTGAATAAAATCAATGATTCATGGAAAAGATTTGAATCAAATGAATGAATCTCTAAAAATTGAATATGTACAGTTGAGAATCTGCAAAATGATTATTTTATTTTACCAAATTAAGAGGGATCATACAAAATGCATGATTTTTTTTTTGTTTATTTAGTACTGACCTGAATAAGATATTTCACATAAAACACAGTTACATATAGTCCACAAGAGGAAAATAATAGTTGAAATATCACAAATGTACATGCGCTTGATTCTTAATACTGTGTTCTTACCTGAATGATTGTCCTGAACAGTTAAACTGCTGGAAAAATCCTTCAGGTCCCACAAATTATTTGGTTTTTCAGCAATTTTGTATATTTGAACCCTTTCCAAAAATGACTGTATGATTTTGAGATCCATCTTTTCACACTGAGGAACTATATTTTTTATATTTTATATATTTTTTTAATTAAGTACTTCCCTTCAGAAGGTATAGAAGACATTTCCAGGTTTCCCAGAAGACCCTGATTTTCAAATTCTCTGTTTCCTTTTAAAGCATCAGTGATCTTATTCAGGTTAGTACTAAAAAAAAAAATAACATGCATTTTGTATGTTCCCTCTTATTTTGGTTAAATAAATAACATTTTGCAGATTCTGCAAGGTGTATGTAAACTTTTGACCTCAACTGTATACATAGTATGATAAAAGTGTAGATTGTCCGAATGTACAGTTTTCATAAAAAAGCAGTCAAAAATAACAAGATGGCTTATTATTTTTGGCAAGTGTGCAATTGACAGACATCTAATGAGGCCACAGGAGGAGATTTGTGAATTAAAGTGACACAACTGACGCTGGTAGACCACATGAAAATGTGATGGATGTAGTACATGAGGATTTCATTCATACTACACATATTGGTAATATATAGAATGTACTTTGTGAATGATTGCAAGTAATTTTTCTAAATATCTACTCAAAGAGACTCAGCAGTTCATTAGATTTGGATCTTTTCAATGAATCGCTGCATTAATCAGACATTGCCTTATAAACTTAAAATGACTGAAAAGTCATGAAGCTTGAAAATGTTATTGAATATAATGTTTCACACCTATATATGCCTCCTGAGGCCTGTTATTTAAGGGGTGTGGCACAAGTTTCTTGTAGTTGTGTCTGAATGACCAATTCACTTCCACTTTACTTCGCTGCAATGATGTGCACTTTTCTAAAGGTCTGACAGGTAGAAGTTAATTCACCTGACAACTATTACCTAGAACCACTCAGGCCATGGCAATTTATGGTTAATTTTCAGGGAGAGCTCTTAACACACACACATACACTCACATACACACATCACATATATTCGTACCCACTGTTCCTCAACCTATATGTTACATATCTGCAAATAAAGTCTTTATTTTTTTTATTTTTTTTTATTCCAGGGTGAATGAAGTGAAAGGAAAAAGAACAATCAGGAGTCTTTTTGAATTAATTTGCTTAAGTGAGGTTACAAATGGGCATAATAGCCATGGCAGCCACAATTACAGTCAATTTACACTTTCCAATTATCCATAAAAGGTACTTAACCTAATACTTGATGTGTGTCAGACGAAGGCAGGCCCAATTAAGCATGGGGGTGGTCTGAATTTCTGTGCCCCCTCTCTTTTGCACACATTCTCTCCCCTGGCTCTCCTGATCTAAGCACCACTCTAGTGAATTTAACACCAGCCATCCAAAACTCCACTCTGGGTAAATCACAGCCACTCCAGTTCAGCCTCCACTCCAACAAATTTTCAGGGAATTCAACCTGATGAGCAGGGCTGTACAATTCTAACTACTATTGTTTCCTGTTAGTCATCATAATTATCCTTGCTTTTACTCTGGACATCCCGGGTGGAAGCTCTTTAGGAGTTTAACGGACAAGCTAATCTATCTGACAGTATGCAAAGATTAGCGATTACAGTACAATAACTGGACTAGTGGTTGCTTTATCAGTTCTGCACATGAAACTGTCAGTTGATATCTTGATTTTCAAAACTCTCAAAAGAAGCTCTGCTTTTATGTGTTGTTTGCTGCTTAGGGCTGTTAGTCAATTCAGTTTTTAATTAATCTAATTAAATAATTACAATTAATCACATATACAAATATTTGCTGGAAAAAGACCCAAATTAAAATAATTGAAATATATTTCATTATTGTAGCAGACGAGTAAACACATAATACAAAAAGTGACTTAGTAAGTCAAAATTTTATTTGTTGTATTTATTGTAATTAATCATTAATTAATCACAATTAATCACATATATAAATATTTGCTGGAAAAGGACCCAAACTAAGATAATTGAAATATATTTTATTATTGTAGCAGACAGGTAAATACACATAATACAAAAAGTCACTTAGTAAGTCAAACTCTTTGTATTTGTTCTCATTTAGGCATTTTAGAATGCCATGTTTAAGAATTATATGAATAAACTACAATTTGCAGCTAGTGTGCTTATAAAATCTAGGAAAAAATCATTACATCTGTTTAAGGTTCCTTTGCTGCTTTTTAAAGCATGAAAAGAGCACCTTTATATTTTTCTGACTATTTTTAAAATATGTTTAAAATGTGTTGTTACATTTATGCTTTTAGCAGACACTCTTATCCAAAGTGGCCTACAATGCATTTAAGTGATACACTTTTCTAATTCATGAATTCCATGGGAATCAAACCCATAACCTTGGTGTTGCTAATGACTTGCTTTACTGTTTGAGCTACAATGAGGGGAAAAAAAAATATTCCCTGCTGATTTTGTACGTTTGCCCACTGACAAAGAAATGATCAGACTATAATTTTGATGGTAGGTTTATTTGAACAGTGAGTGACAAACAAAAAATCCAGAAAAACGCATTTTAATGAGTGAAATAAGTATTTGATCTCCTATCAATCAAATCTTGGATGAGAACTGCCTTCCCTCAGCCAGGGCACCGAAAATGCGTTGTGAATGGGTATTCCAGCATGACAATGACCAAAAACACACACATTTTATAATCCCATAGAAAATCTATAGAGGAAGCTGAAGGTTCAAGTTGCCAAACAGCCTCAAAACTGTAATGAATTGGAGAGGATCTGCAAAGAGGAGTGGAACAAAATTCCTCCTGAGATGCAGGGCTCTCAAGTCTCACGCATTCACCGTGAGACACACGCATTTCAACCAGTTCACACGCTCACGCCACACCTTGTATTTCTCACGCTGAATAGTAAGGGATAACTTTTCCCGCTATATGGTGTTAATGGACGAGGTGCAGGCTTTGAAGAGAGAAGTACTCTGCCAAGCTCATAGCTGTCTTGAGAGTTAAATGGCACCTACCATCCAAAAAATTAGAATTTGCTGTTTTCTGGTATAGACCTTTTTCCTGAGTAAATGATGAGTGCCGCCATTACGAATTCTAACGTCAGATTGAATGCTTTTCTGTTCCGGTTTCCATAGGAACCCATTCAAATAGCGTCCATCTGTTTTTAATGTAGCTAACGTCCGCTGCTTCGTGTCATCTACACACTCATTAAAGTGAGGCACTGACAAATGACGGTCATAGCGACATTGCCAAGTGATGGCGCTATGGAGCCATGTGCTTTTTAAAAACATTTTAATAGGTTTAACATTAGTTTATTAGCTCGGAATATACCCTAATTTGACTAGAAACAATGCAGACCGGAAATGCAAAGCATTCTTTCAGTTAAGAGTCGGACTTACTTCCGTGTTCAGGAAAAACGTCTATATTATGTGATCCCGCTACAATCACGTTCGTCACTAGGCAACGTAGACGCGCACACACGGGACAAGGCTAGCGGTGGAATCGTTGCGGGGCTGCCGCTTTCTCTCGCAGTGGAAGCGTTTAGTACAGTTGAGGAGGTGGTCGCGTTGCGGTCTCGGAGCGGACTTTGCCATTTGTATTTACTAGAAACTAAATAAATGCAGCAGGGTTTTTCATATTTATTTTTATTTTATTATTATTTTTTTTTTCCATTTTACGATTCCTAGACAAAATCACTTGCCTGTGATCAAAGATAGTGAGAACTGATGTTGGGGATTATAGCCAAATTTGTGCAAAATTATTAGTTCTTCAACAGCTTTAACTAATTGTGGGCCTGAAATTAAGGAAAAGACAAGATAATTGGTAAATCTGCTAAAAAAGACAGACAAATTCATCCAAATAAAATAAATTGTTTTATATATTTCAAAACACAAATGTATCAACATTGTTGGGAAGGTTATTTTGGAAATAGGCTGTAATAGGCTACAGATTAAATTTCCCTATTTAAAATGTAATTTAAAAGTAGTGTAACTATTTCAATTGCTTTAGAGGTAATGTAACATTACATTTGATTACTAAATTTCTAAGGAATGTTTTCAACTGTTAATCCTTTTAAAAACTTTTTAAGCAGGCAGGTTTACCTTACAGTAGCACTCAACACTAATTACTGTAAATTTTACAAAATCCTTCATCACTTGAATTAAGATTATAATAATTTAATTTTAAAGCACAGCCACCCCAAAATCTTTAGCACCTCTGTTTAACTCCTGAAACATTGGTGTCTCTTATTTTAAAGCAGTCAATGCGATTTGGGAAATAAATCAATCAAAATATTTACATGTAACCCACTTTGTAATTGTAAATTTTTTTAAAAGTAACTGTAATTTAACTATATTTGTTATTTCTCAGTAACTGTAACAGATTAGTTAAATATCGTTTTTAATTAAATTACATAATTCAGTTACATGTAACTAATTACTCTAGCTAAGTTCAAGCCCCTACCACTGTCATCAAGGCATCAAAGTGTGCAATAAACAGTTGAAATACAAAATGACATTAGTAAGCTGAAATATGTACCCTCTCTCTTTCACAAACACACACACAGATTGACATACATGCTATGAGCAAGTTCTGCGATCCTCCTGTATGTTTACAGTATGTGCATTGAGCACTGCTGTTTAATTTGCTCATTTGGGGCCAAATTTCTTTTTTTACCTTTTTTTTATGCATTTTTGAAATATTTAAAAAATATATATTTTTATGAATTTGACTTATCAGATCTACCAGTTGTTATATTTTTTTTATTTTGTGCTGGTTAATTATGAACTATAGATAGTTTAACTTTTACCAAAAACTGGAGAGAATTGCGTGGGGCCGAGGGGCCGCTGCTGCAAATATTTGAGTGGCTCCTCCCCTAACAGATAAAATCTCACTCCAAACTTTTTCCAAAACTTGAGAGCCCTGTGAGATGTGTACAAACCTGGTGGCCAACTACAAGAAACGTCTGACCTCTGTGATTGCCAACAAGGGTTCTGCCACCAAATACTAAGTCATGTTTTGCGAAGGGGTCAAAAACTTATTTCACTCATTAAAATGCAAATCAACTTTTTTGAAATGCGTTTTTCTTCTTTCTCTCACTGTTCAAATAAACCTGCTATTAAAATTATAGACTAATCATTTATTTGTCAGTGGGCAAACATACAAAATGAGCAGGGGATCAAATAATAATCACTGTATAGGAAGGTTGTTCATTAAGGCTGATTATTATTCTAATAGTTGTTCTTACTATTGTGTACACATGCAAGATCTTTGGCCATCATGTCACATCTCTTTGTTTTTAAGAATCTCACATCATGAGCACTACTTTTTTTAACACATCATGTGTTAACTGATTAGATAAGCCTTCTCTCTCAAACCCAGTTTCAGTACATACAAAATTGTAGTTTATTGTTATGAGAATTAAACTTGGATTCCCTTCATAATTTATCTCTTGGTGTGCATCTGAACCCTCAAGATACCCTTATCGAGCGCAAGGACGCAAATCGCTATGGCGATTGAGTAAGTGGGACGCAGGAAACAGAGCGGCCCAACTGGGGAGTGAGAGAACGGGTGGGAGTAGGAGAGGGTGCAGAGAAAAGGAGGGCATCCTAAAAGACACTTGAGATGAGAAAACGAAATTGAATATATCAGCATGACATGCAAATGATCACCAAAGTAACTCGCTCTTCTCCTTATAAGCATTCTTGCCGCGGTGTACTTGTCAAATATATTTTAGACTTCCTGTCCAAAAATGCACATTTTGCACTGGTTCAAATGAATGGCTAGATATAAATTCATTTTCAAAAATAATCAAGCTCAAACAGGTTCTATATGGCTAATATAATATCATTACATTTGAAGTCATTACATTACATACACAGTCAAATTTGTTGCTTAAAGGGATCTTAAAAACATGTAAGTAGAGCACCCATATAATAATGGCACATCTTGCATCTTGCCTATCAGCCTTCTTAGTGTACAATTCTGATCTCCTTTATAGCATTTAAATATAACCTTCATGGACACAGTTGCACAAGGCACGTGTGTATGTTGTCTCGGCGAGTAATTACTCTCATTTCAGGTTTAATGCCTGGTGCTTGTTGACATGCACGCTCACCATGCAGTGCCCGCGCACACAGATGGCATCATCTGAAAATAAAGATCAAAGACTACTGAAATCCCATTCGTTCCACTCCGAATGGGATCCGCATGCTTTGAGAGAGAGTGTGTGAGAGATTTGGTTATGTGCCGAAAGAGAAAAACGGAATTCTGGATCAGTGACTCCCAGATGGTGGTAGCAGATATGAGCGGTACCACCTCTAAAAAGAGGGCAGAGTATAGCGAGAACAGAATCCTCATCCTGTGTTCTCTGTCTCTCTTTAACGTTATCTTACTTTCTCTATTTTAATTTAGCCCACTCACTCCCTCGCTGTCTCTGTCTCTTTTCAACATTATCTTACTTTTGTCACTTTAATTGAGCCTTCTCACTCTCTCTTTCTCTTCCATTGCCCTTCTTTCTTTCTTACCCAGTCTATTTTTTTATCTAGTTTTAATGTTTATTCAAATTGTTTCCTGCTTTAATGACCGGGCACATTAGTTTAATTTTCATGACTAATTCAGTACTTGACGTCAAATACAAAATTGTCAGGCGCTGAAAATAGTCTTAAATAAATATTTTACCCAGTAACTCGCCCTGATTTCATTCCAAACTCGGATGACTTTTATTATGATGTAAAATCAAGCCGCATTTAGCGGCAAAACTTGCTAATAAGCACATTATTAAGAAAGGCGATTTGCAAAGATTCATAAAAAACACTTATACTCACTTCTGCTGTGGGTGAAGCTGCATCACGAATGATTTACACTAGCATAGGTGCATATCTAGATCGGGATCGTCGCTATTCTTTCAAAAACTAAAGTAATGTTAATCCTCTGCGTGGCTCAGATGTCGGGAGTAAATGACGACTGCCAAGTTCATTATTACATCCAACAACAGAACACCTCAATCGGACACATTCTTGTCGACACAATGGCGATCGGAGTCGGACTATTTCAGCTCGGTGAGGGCGGGTCTAAGGTAAGACGCTCATGTCAATCAACTATTGTGGGAGTGGCCTCTGTCAACGAAAAGCTGAGAATGAACTGATTTTAAAAAGGGGATATTACTTTTAAAGATTAAAAAAATACCACTGGGTGGATTTTTATCATTGTAGGGTGTTTGTGTACGCAAACTGCCAACACACATTAATGTTCAAACAACATGTAAAAGTGAGTTTTGCATCCGATGACCCCTTTAAAGAACACAGACGCAGGCAGATAATTTTGCATTGTGTGATTAATTTTAATACTCTCCTCCCATAAATTTTGCGTCTGAAAGGGAAACACCTACAAATGCATAATAAATAAGGTCAAGCACAAAAATAACTGTGTCCACGCCTTTTCAGTCATTTTCTTCAACCTTTTCTTCACTGCGCGTCTTTAGGAAATCCAGACAGAGTATGATGGGGCTAAAAGTGCCCACAAAGAAAATGCACCTTTGATATTATTTTCCTCTAAACCACTAGATGGCAGAAAAACATGCCTTAGCACTTTCTAAAATATTCACTTTTCAAGATACACATGTAATTTTGGCTGATCCTTGACGCGATCGTGGGCAGCAGCGCAACGTTGATTCTGTGCTTACTTGATCTAATATTTGATGTTTTAAAAAATGTTGTAGATTTAAGTTTTCAGTTTTGTTTAAAATAAAGCAACATTTTTTTAAATAACGAAAGAATATGTAAAATTATGATATTTTGGGGTAAAAAGCACCCCTGCTGTTGGGGCTAAAAGGCACAATAATTAACGTGGTAATTAATAGAAGGCTGATTTTTCTATTTGTTGACATGACATTGTTAGATTCAGATGGTAAATATCGTTTATTATGTTGGGTGTCCATCTTAAAGATAATCACCATGTTTAGAATGAAACCATCATATTTAAAAACATGCTGTTAATCATATCATATAATAAAATATAATTTGTTGCTACTACTGTAAATCTATATTAAATTACTATGGGGTCTCCTTCAATGCTTTCCGAATCTTTACATTTTTAAATGATTTTGTTTCTGTATTTTAAAATATATGTATTGTTTTAACATTTTAATGACAGTATATTTATTGAAGAAAAATTAATTCTTTTATTTATCAAAATAAGAAAATAGTACAAACTTTGTATTTGTATATGTTTGTAAGTATTAACTTAGGCATTATTATTATTATTTAAAAAAAAAAAAAAAAACGTATTTTAGCTAAAGTATTTGTATCAGTACTGTGTGCCTTTTACCCCATGCTGGTGAGCTTTTTACCCCGTCTGTGGGGTAAAAATCCCCCCTTGCCACCTCAATCATTTATACAGTAAGATTTTTAAACAAAATGAACGACTTGTATTATTTATTTTTTTAAACAAAATCTGTTGCTCCATAAATGTGTTACGGTATAGACGTGCTGGATGAACGAGACGAAGTCGAGATCAACAATTAACACTATATTTAATATCTTCTTCAAGGAACAGACAGGATAATCCACACACATGTAACAGTAACATCAAATAAAGACCGACATCAACTGAACTGAAAGACAAACTTATAAAGGGTGACTAATCATTAAACACAGGTGACTAATTATACAAGGACAGGTGCAGGGAATCACACTGACGAAGGGCTAAACCAAATGACAGATCAACGGGGGAAAGACAAATGGGAAAAACCAATGACAAACAGACAGAACTGTGACATTACGCCCCCCTCCGAATAGGCGCGTCCTCGCGCCGTAGAAAAAGAAAAACAACAGAAAAGAGGGGCGAAAAAAAAGGAAAATGTCCATGGCGGCTTCGGCGGAGGACGCCACCCCAGGAGGGGGACCAAAACAAAAGTCCAGGTGACAGACAGTACAGTCCAGAGGGGCGACGACGGAGGGAGGAGCCAGGGAGGACATGGGTGGGGCGTAAGGCAGGAGGAACAGACCCAGACCACAGCCATGATGACGGCCCACTGTGGAGCCGACGGAGGGAGGAACCATGGTGGACGAAGGCGTGCCGACTCCATGGGGCCGACCGACAGAGGCGGAGCAGATGGAGAAGGAGCCCGAGGCGAAGACGGAGAGCCGATGATCCGGGGTGACGCCGAGGATCCGGAGGGCCAAGGTGGAACAGGCTCTGGCGCCCGAGGCGGAGTCCCGGAGATCCGCGGCGGAGCCGGAGCGACAGAGGATGGAGGCTGTGCCCGCAGGAAGGAGGAGTCCCAAGGAGCCGGTGGGACGGCGCGACGAGGCACAGCCGGAGGAGCAGAGTCCTGAGGTGACGATGGGGTGACGACTGACCAGGGCGGAGCCGAAAAGACGATGGAGCCCGGTGGAGCTGGTGGATCGACGGGCGACGGTGTAGAGGAGGGCGTCGAGAGCCGTGGTGGAACCGCGGGGTCGAAGGGCCGAGGCGGAGTCCTGGACTCGGAGGCTG
This sequence comes from Garra rufa, assembly GCF_049309525.1. NCBI lineage: Eukaryota > Metazoa > Chordata > Actinopteri > Cypriniformes > Cyprinidae > Garra > Garra rufa. Next base: position 24,875,631 of record NC_133376.1, read on the forward strand.
GAGGCGGAGCTGAGGGATCCTCCAGCCGAGACGCCGATGGACGCTGGCAGTCCCGCGGTGAGCCCACTGCACAGGTGGTGGGCTGAGGGTGAGCTGAGGGGCTGTCAGGGGACAGCGGTGGCCAAACAGACGGAGACATTGGCAGCAGAGGGAGGGTGGGTGGGAATTTCTCCCAGACAGGTTGGACATGACAGGTAGGTAAATTGGTATCAAAGTATATTAAATCCTCAGAATTATTGTCCAGAACAGAAAAAAAGTCAATTAAATCCCCAGATTGAGGTCCAATCTCACCCTCAGCGGTGGTGCAGTGGGCAGGGCTCTCTATCGCCCTCTCTTGCTCCACGTGGCAATCCACCGTCACGGATGTTGATGCCGGCTCTCGCACCTGGTCAGATGGGTCAGGCTCTGGCTCTGTCGCTCTCGGCTCTGGCTCTCCATCAGCGGTGGGCTCGGGCTGTAACTCCGCATGTCGGGGTGATGGTTGGCTGGGTTCTGGGTCTGGAGTGGGGCTGACGTCCTCCTTGACAATGTCGACAGTGCAGGATTAAGCAGGATTGGCAGGACGCCAGCACCCACTCGATGAAATCCGGCAGGCTCTCTTGAGGACCCTCCCCGGATAGCAGCGCCTTGGTGGTAGAGTTCAGTCCGAGGTAGTAGTGGACGCATAGGCTGCTATCCGGGAAGTGTGACTGGTTCGCCAGGAAGAGAAACTCACGTGTGTGGTCCTCAAGAGAGCGTTCCCCCTGCCTCAGGAGGATCAGGAGAACAGTAGGGTCCATGATAAACCGAAAAAACAAACACTGAGTAAAAAACGGGAAAAAATAAACGCAGGGAAAACGTGCCGGGTAAACTGTTACGGTCGGTCTTTCTGTTACGGTATAGATGTGCTGGATGAACGAGACGAAGTCGAGATCAACAATTAACACTATATTTAATATCTTCTTCAAGGAACAGACAGGAACAGGCAGGATAATCCACACACATGTAACAGTAACATCAAATAAAGACCGACATCAACTGAACTGAAAGACAAACTTATAAAGGGTGACTAATCATTAAACACAGGTGACTAATTATACAAGGACAGGTGCAGGGAATCACACTGACGAAGGGCTAAACCAAATGACAGATCAACGGGGGAAAGACAAATGGGAAAAACCAATGACAAACAGACAGAACTGTGACAAAATGTTCAATACAAACATATATTTTTTTTTCTGCAATAATACACTTTTTTTGCACCATTTTTTTAGGGTGTGCCTAGCCCCATTGTAGCCTATTATTTTAACGCCAAAAAAGGGATGTGCGCTGGTGCAAGCTGTTAATAAATCTGCCCCTACACTGAAAAAAATGATTCATTGAATTTACTCAATTTTTTTAAGGTAAGTGGTTGCAATCAATTGATTTGATCTAAATTTAAACAAACACATTTATTTGGATTTAAACAATTTTATTTAGTTAACTTAGTGTTAAAAAAATGAGTAATTTCAGCCCAATTTAAATATGCTACTTCCTCTTAATTTATTTAATTGTTTCTGAAGAAAAAATATTCATTGAAATTACTCAAATTTTTTAAGGTAAGTGGTTGCAATCAATTTATTTTAGCTACATTTAAATAATCACATTTTGTTGACTAAATTTCAAAATTGTTTTAATCACTTACCTTAAAAAAAAATCATTTTCTTAAGGAGAGGTTCTTAAATGGCTTTGCAAATACACACAACAAGTTTAATGTTTTGAATTTATTTTTAATGTCATCAAATGTAAATTCAGTAACAGTTTCTTTGTATATACAACAAGTGTTTGGAAGACAAGTGCTTACTTAACGTTGCACATTCACAACATAAAAATTAACAAAAATTCACAGGTGAGAGAGGCCACATTGTTTAGTGCGGACTTGGAATTGCAAAATTAATAAAAAATATGTGGAAACAGGCAACAGTATATAGTGATTAAACAGTATATTGTATTTTTTCAATAGTGAATAAACAATAGTGCTAAAACTGTTCATATGTCATGCAACAAACTGCAATTTGTAATGGATTTTACAGGTATGCCCATGGTGATGTGTTGTGGGTCTTTCAAGGAGTCATCTCTTTGACTGTCCTATATTTAAATAAAAAGAAACTGTTATTAGTAGGGTTGGGTATCAACTGATATTTACCAGCCAATATGCACAAAAACACATCAGTATGTCATCATAAACAGCTGTTTTTTTTTTAAAGTTAAAGTGAAAGGAAGCAGATGAGAAAGAAAACTGACAAATCTATTTGTATATCTCCCACATGTTGTTCCTAATCTGCAAATGGAACACAAATTCAGATATTTTTAATGAGATCTGTGAGCTTTCTAACCCTGCATAGACAGCAACGCAACTCAACTGAAATGTTCTTAGGCCAAGAAACACATTAAAGATATTGGTAAAATAGTCCATGTGACATCAGTGGTTCAACAGTAATTTCATGAAGCTACGAGAATATTTGTGCGCAAAGAAAACAAAAATACAGACTCCTCCGCGCCACCGTCTGCCATTCATGAGAGTACCATGACACAAGTGTTTGGTGTTGCTGACATGAACATGCATGGGCTGAACCATGTTTATAAGCAAAGAAAAACACACGCATATGTCATTGTAGTCTTGACAATGGAGGCAGGAAGAAGAATTGTTGAATAAAGTTATTTTTGTTTTCTTTGCACATTAAAATTATTCTTTAGCTCTGTAAAGATACGGTTGAACCACTGATGTACATAAATGGTTACACTTATGTCCTTAGTACGTTTTTGGGCCAGTTATATTGTTGCCTATGCAAGTCCAGAAACCTCTCAGATTTCATAAAAAATTTTTTTAATTTTTTTTGGTTCTGAAGATAAACTAAGGTCTTCTGGGTTTGGAAAGACATGAGGGTGAGTAATTAATGACAGAATTTTCATTTTTTGGGCAACTATAACCCTTTTAGTATTTGAAATTTAAGTAGAATTTAAATTCAAGCAGAGACATTTTTGTCTGGACACTGTATTTGACATCACTGTGTTAAATAATAATACATATGGGAAAGGAAAAGACACTTGATAAATGAATACATACCTCCTGTAAAATGCCGAAATATTTGACCATTTTCCTCCCAGTAAGACCTCCTTTCTGGAAAACAGCAGTGATCTGTGGAACATAACATATTACATTATATGATATATTTCATTAAAGTCAACTGTTTGTTGTAAAATACTTTAATTCTAAAAATACTTACTGTGCATATTGCTGGAATAATACAACTTCAGGAAAGTGGTGAACCTGGAAACTTCCTTTGGCATCAAGGAAATGGTATGTGTCCTAGTCACAGGAACATGCAGAGAGTCCCTCAAATGAAAGTAAAAACACAATAATTATTATTGCTAGTTTAAAACAGTTTACATGCTGCACCATTAAAGCTAGCAAAAAGGGGCATGTTCACATGATTACAATTGTGAACACTAAAAACATTCAGAAATCCAATGTTATATTGTGAGATTTATCGATAGGAACTAACTGGAAATTCCCCTCATAACTTCATGCCTTCATCCATATTTTTGATTTCCCGGAACTTTCTATTACAAGGCATAGTTATTTGGAGTTGTGATGGTGTCCAGTATGAACGAAACACATCTAACGTAACACCACAAATAAAGTTTGAGTCTGTGGAAACAATTCTACAGTACAAACACGCAGTTAAGGATACGATCTGCCCATCATTGCTTTAAATGCAATAGTTGCCACAGAAGTTAATAATTTTTTTCGGTATCACGCAAGCACTACCTTACCTTCAGCCAAAACAAACTGCTCTTGAACAAACAAGTTAAGGACATTAAAGATGACCCGTCCAAAAGGATTTAACGTTATATGTCATGTTTAACCACATTAGAAGCCGGCAGATTCCCGAAGGACTGGCTGTGGTAAAGTTAAATTAACTTAGGCGGGAACACCAATAACGTTACCGGCCTGAGCATCTCCGAAAGCCTTAAGCATTTAAATAGACGCTATCATTTCAAATAAACGGCGTATTTTAGGCTTATACAACTACATTTTCATACAAAAATATCTTAAAAGTACATTCTGTCACATAAAAAAGTATTATTTGTGTTTTTTGTGTAAGTTATATGTGACCGTCCGTTGGTCGCTGTGGAATTTCTCCCAAAGACTCATTTTGCAGATATTATTCATACAGCGAACAAACTATTTACTGTGATAAACAGTGCTACACTACATTATTACTCACATAAATATTACTCACCGTGTAAATCGACCGAATGATGAAAACTCCGGGTCCGGAATGAAAAGTTCCCACCGTGAACCTGACTGAGTCTTCTTCTTCTTCTTCTTCTTTGGGGTTTATAGGCGGCTTGCATCCACGATCGTTGCACTACCGCCATCTTCTGGCTGATTTCCTCTGTTACTCCAGTTTCTTTACTCCCGCTCTCTTCTCATCATATTCTATTCATAAGCCCAGTTTCCCATAAGAAATTACACAGACTTTTCTTGGTTTGCCCGATCACATTTTTATGTAGTATATCTTTCATACCCGTTCCTGCCACCCCATCTTTCTTTAGCTCCTCCATAAGTTTCCTTCTCTGTTCATCATATCCTCTGCAATTTAAAATGACATGCTCAATAGTTTCTTCCACCCCACACCTCTCACAGTACCCAGAAGGATGCTTCCCTATAATGTATAATGTGCTATTCAAATTACTATGCCCAATTCTTAATCTAGTCATTACTATTTCTTCTCTTCTAGACCCTCCCCATCTCCTCACAGAGCCAACTTTATTTTGTATAGTATACAGGTGTCTCCCTTTAACTTCTCTGTCCCATTGTCCTTGCCACTCTTCCAAAGCTCCCTTCCACCCTATACTTTTCCCTTCGGCTTTCGACAATTTTATATTTACTTCAACATTTTCCTTTTTAATTGCTTGTTTGGCTAAATTATCTACCTTCTCATTTCCCAAGATACCTATGTGCGCTGGGACCCAAATCATTTGAATCACAATTCCCTTTTCTTTTATTCTCTTATATGTTATCAATGTTGTATACAACAGGTCCTGGCGACTTTTGGATATACCTGTTCTGAGATTGTATAGCGTTGACATTGAGTCACTACCAATAAGGACCTTACTTATATTATTACCTATATACTTATTAATCCATTCCAATGCCATAAGTACAGCATATAGCTCAACTGTATATACATTTAAATCGTTTGTGGTTCTTTTGCATTCCCCCCTTTCTTGGCTAATTATGAAAATTGCGGATCCAGTCCTTCCTGTTTCAGGATCTTTTGATCCATCTGTATAGATCTGAATATACTCCCTGTATTTATTTTCCACATATCTATAATATTCGGCTATAAGGTCCACATTACTGTTTAATATTTTGGTTTGATGCAACTTAAAATCAACTTCCATAGTATCAATTTCCCATACTGGACAATCAGGCCATATAACAGTTGGGCAGAACTCTTTCCCGCTCATCCCCAAACCTCTAGCTGCCTCATCTCCTATCCATCCAAAACTAAACTTTTGTCCCCTTTTCTTTTCCCAGCTAGCTTGCAGTACTTTCTTGGTAGGATGGCCATCTCTGTGTCCCTTTAAATTGATCCAATAATTTACAAGTAATTGCTTACGTCGAATGTTCAATGGCATTTCTCCTGCTTCCACTTGCAGAGCACATACTGGTGATGTTTTTACTGCTCCTAAGCATAGTCTTAATGCTTTAGCCTGTATTACATCGAGTCTTGCAAGTACCGTTTTGGCTGCTGATCCATACGCCACACTCCCATAATCTATTCTTGATCTTATCAAACTTACATATATGTATTTTAGTGATTGATAGTCAGCACCCCACTCTAATCCTGTTACACATCTCATTATATTCAGTACTTTTTTACATTTATCCTCCACTTTCCTTATATGTCCTACCCATGTTAACCTTGGATCAAAATGTACTCCTAAGAAACAAAATGTATTAACCTTCTCTAGATTATTTCCATATAATTTTAAAATCATACCTTCACTAATTTTCCTCCTTGTAAAAAACATTACCTTGGTTTTTTCGACTGAAAATTTAAAACCCCAGTTTAATCCCCACCTCTCAACTTGCTTTATACTATCCTGCACCTTCTTAACTGTGTATTCTACATTTCTCCCTCTTTTCCATAATGCCCCATCATCCGCAAACAATGATCTTCCCATGTCTGCTGATACATTTACATATATGTCATTTATCATTATTGAGAAAAGTGTGGGACTAACTACACTCCCCTGAGGTGTCCCATTCTCTGCAACATGCTTGCTTGACAAAACTGAGCCTATCTTAACCTGAATTGTTCTTCCTTTCAGAAAATCTTTAACCCAGTTAAAAATTCTCCCTCTAATTCCCATTCTGTACATCTTAATCAATAGCCCCTCTCTCCATAGCATATCATACGCCTTTTCAATGTCAAAGAATACTGCTACTACTATTTCTCTACTTACTTGCGCTTTTCTTATTTCATCTTCTAAACATAACACTGCATCCATAGTACCCCTTCCTCTCCTAAATCCACTTTGGTACTCATTCAACAAACCTTGCTTCTCCAAGATATACATTAATCTCTCATTTACCATTCTCTCCATTAGTTTGCATATATGAGAAGTCAGAGCTATAGGTCTATAATTTATTGGCTTACTAGAGTCCTTCCCAGGCTTTCTTATTGGAACAATAACTGCTTCTTTCCAGCTCTTTGGCATTTTTCCTTCTTCCCATACTTTATTGAACAGCATCAATAGTTTCTTCTTCCCCTCTTCACTTAACTGCTTCAACATGCTATAGCATACCCCATCTATCCCTGGAGCAGTCATCCCAGTTTTTGCCAATGCCCTAGTTAATTCTCCCATATTAAAAGGTACATTTTGATCACGTTCATCACATCCTACCCCTCTCAGTGCTTCTAAATTTTCAGATCTAGTTTTATCTCTACCCCTCTTTCCTTCCTCAGATAAATTATTTGAACTATGTACCTTAACAAATGTATTTACCAACATTTCCGCCTTTTCTTTATTTGTTACTGCAACCTCATTCTCATTTGTTAAAACTGGGTAGTTCCAGTCTCTCCTTTCTCCTCCCATTTTTTTAATCATGGTCCACACTTCCCCTATCTGAGTTGTATTCCCAATTGAACTGCAATAATTTCTCCAAAATGTTCTTTTCGCTTGTCTTATTACTCTCCTTACTGCTGCTTGAGCATATTTATACTGAATCATATGTAGAAAATTATGCGTTTTTTTCATTACCTTGAATGTTTTATTTCGATTCTGGATTGCTTTTTTACATTCATCATTCCACCATGGTACTTCTTTCTTTTTCTTACTACCTTGACTTTTTGGAATAGATTCTAATGCTGCTGCAATTATACCCTGTCTCACTTTGTCTCCAAAAGTTTCAATATCACAATTATATTCAATACGATTCAAATACTGATCACTTTCTTTCTGAAATTTCCCCCAGTCAGCCTTTTCAAACACCCATCTACCTCCTTTTCCTTCAGTATTTTGTGATAGGCTTATATTAATTTTACACAGAACTGGATAATGATCACTTCCTACTGTACCTTCTTTATATACACTCCAAGAACATTTTGCTGCCATAGTACTGGTCACCAGCGTGAGATCAAGTACAGACTCCCTACCAGTATTAACCTCTATCCTTGTTTTAGTTCCATCATTTAGACAAACCAAGTTTTTCTCCTCTAATAGCTCTTCTATTACTTGCCCATTAGCGTCTATTTTTCCACTTCCCCACAATGTATTATGCGCATTGAAGTCTCCACACCATACAATATTACTGCTATCCTGCCCGCCCATCTGCTCAAGCTGACTTAGTTGCAGCCTTCTACATGGATTATAAAAATTAATGACTATGAATTTCTTCCCTACCCCCCATACTTCAACTACTACATATTCATATTCACTCCCTATCATCCCTATATTTAACTCTCTATATGGAATTCCTTGTTTCACAAAAGTAACACATCCCCCTCCACTCCCATTTACCCTATCTTGCCGAACTGCTACATACCCAATTATAACCTGACTGAGTCGTGACTGGAAACTTCTTTTGGCGCCAGGGAGAATGTGCATATGTGCGCATGCGCAGAAAGTTTACTTAATATTTTCTAACTGAATTTAATTAATTCATATGGCTTGGATTTAAAACGCATGTAATTCGCTTAAAACCAATTAATACTTATTAATTAAAATCAAAAACTAAATTTTTATTATTTAAACTAGCGAAATTGAATCATGCTTAATTTAATTGGGGCCATAATCATTTTTTTCAGTGTAAGGTGTGGAACAAAGTCCTAAAAAATTATTTTGTCTAATAGTTCTATCATTTTTACTCACCCTGAATTTTATTCCAAATCTGTATGACAGTTATTATGACAAAATCATCATAAAATATCATAAAAGTTGTCTCTATGACCCATGTGTCTATAAAGACTAAACATTTAAGCACATTTAAGTCTTTATTTACCAATAATCTACGACCAGGTCATAGATGAATAAGTGAGTTGAACTTAAGATCAATCTGACTCTTAAATACATTAGAGCTGCGATATGGCCAAACAAATCACATCTCTATATTTCTTGGCTGAAATGCTATATACGGTATTGTAACAATTAGTCCACTGAAGCGGCGAGATGTGATGAACCCAAGTGCAGTTTATTTACAGTGACGATAATCCATAAATCCAAACAATCCAAACGTGAAACATAATCCAGACAATGACTTGACATAAACTTGACAGACTTGACTTGACTTAACTTGACATAAACAGACTTGACTTGACTTGACCTGGCTTGAACAGACTTGACATAAACTTGACTTGGCATGAACAGACTTGACTTGAAACAGACTTGAAAAACACTCACCAGACAGCAGAATTACAACTTCAATACTTCAATACGCGACAGGGACCATTAAAACACAAGGGCTATTTATACAGACAATGAGGAACACATGACAAGAATGAACCAATGAAAAACAAGGAACAAGACCATAGCAACCAATGACAACCAATCAGAACGTGACACATGAAACTAGGGAACCAATGGCAGGAATACATGAGGGAAGGGAAGCAAGACACAACAGCATGAAATGATTACATAATAAAAGACATGAAAACATGAACATGAAACAAAACCCCAAAACAAAACCAAAAACACCCGTTACATTTCCCCCCCTCTAAGGGCGGCTCCCGACGCCCAAAACAAAACCCTAAACTAAAAAGTCCAGGAGGGTGGTAGAGCAGGGGTGAAATAGGGGGCGGGATGGAGGGCCAGGTCCATGTAGGGGAACAGATTCAGAATCATGGCATGGAGCAAGAAACAATGGGCAAGACCAAGGGTACAGTGGTGGACCTGGGCAGTGGAGTAATGGAGGACCTAGACAATGAAGCAGTGGCAGACAGTGGGAAACTGGAGGACCTGGGCCGTGGAGCAGTGGCAGACTATGGAACAATGGAGGGCCTGGGGCATGGAGTTGTGGCAGACAGTGGAAACTTGGAGGATCTGGGCCGTGAAGCAGTGTCAGACAATGAAACAGTGGAGGGCCTGGACCGTGGAGTGATGGCAGACAGTGAAGCTCTGGAGGATCAGGGCCATGAAACAGTGGCAGACTGTGGAGTAGTGGAAGCCATGGCGGGGCCGGCAGAGCAGGAAACCATGGCGGGGCCAGCAGAGCAGGAAGCCTAGGCGGCGCAGGCAGAGCAGGAAGCCATGGCGGAGCCGGCAGAGCAGGAGGCCTTGGCGGTGCAGGCAGAGCGTGAAGCCTTGGCGGAGCAGGCAGAGCAGGAAGCCTTGGCGGTGCAGGCAGAGCAGGAAGCCTTGGCGGTGCAGGTAGAGCGTGAAGCCTTGGCGGAGCAGGCAGAGCAGGAAGCCTTGGCGGTGCAGGCAGAGCAGGAAGCCTTGGCGGTGCAGGCAGAGCAGGAGGCCTTGGCGGTGCAGGCAGAGCAGGAAGACTAGGCGGCGCAGGCAGAGCAGGAAGCCATGGCGGAGCCGGCAGAGCAGGAAGCCATGGCGGAGCCGGCAGAGCAAGAAATCCCGCTATGGACGCCGCCTCGGTAAGAGGCATGGGCGCAGCGGGTTCGTGGACAGACGTGGCCTCTGGGACGCAGTGAGCAGCCCACACACTTAAAATGGCGATGGCCATCACAGGCAGCGCAGTGGATAGAGGGGGGCCCACCAGGCTAGTGGGTGTGTGGCTTGGGAGAGTTGGCTCTGCGTGGCTCGGAAGCGTCGGTTCCGCGGGTATGCCTGCAGCCCGTACCGACACTAAAGGAGGGTCCAGTATGCTGGCAATCAAGACCTGATGAGGCTTTGAAGGATAAATTGTGGCTTGGCATGGCTCTGGCGTGGCGGCCATCTTGGCCGGGGACTCTGGCGTGGCGGCCATCTTGGCCGGGGACTCTGGCGTGGCGGCCATCTTGACAACAGGCTTAGGGATGGCAGCTATCTTGGGTGCAGACTCTGGCATGGCAGCCATGATGGTTGAAGGCTCTGGAAGGGCAGTCATGACAGGTGTAGACTCTGGAGCAGCAGCCATCTTGTGAACAGGCTTTGGGATGGCGGCCATCTTGTAAGCAGACTCTGGAATGGCGGCCATGACAGGTGCAGACTCTGGAGCGGCAGCCATCTTGTGAACAGGCTTTGGAATGGCGGCCATCTTGGGTGCAAACTTTGCGTGAGTAGGCCCTGGAGCGGCAGGCTTGGCGTGAGCAGGCCCTGGAGCGGCAGGCTTGGCGTGAGCAGGCCTTGGAGCGGCAGGCTTGGCGTGAGCAGGCCCTGGAGCGGCAGGCTTGGCGTGAGCAGGCCCTGGAGCGGCAGGCTTGGCGTGAGCAGGCCCTGGACGGGCAGGCTTGGCGTGAGCAGGCCCTGGAGCAGCAGACATGGTGTGAGCAGGCCCTGGAGCAGCAGACATGACGTGAGCAGGCCCTGGAGCAGCAGACATGACGTGAGCAGGCCCTGAAGCAGCAGACATGACGTGAGCAGGCCCTGAAGCAGCAGACATGACGTGAGCAGTCCCTGAAGCAGCAGACATGACGTGAGCAGTCCCTGAAGCAGCAGACATGACGTGAGCAGGCCCTGGAGCAGCAGACATGACGTGAACAGGCCCTGGAGCAGTAGACATGACGTGAGCAGGCTTTGAGGCAGCAGACATGACGTGGGCTGGTTGTGGCTTGGCATGAACAGACTTGACTTGAAACAGACTTGAAAAACACTCACCAGACAGCAGAATTACAACTTCAATACTTCAATACGCGACAGGGACCATTAAAACACAAGGGCTATTTATACAGACAATGAGGAACACATGACAAGAATGAACCAATGAAAAACAAGGAACAAGACCATAGCAACCAATGACAACCAATCAGAACGTGACACATGAAACTAGGGAACCAATGGCAGGAATACATGAGGGAAGGGAAGCAAGACACAACAGCATGAAATGATTACATAATAAAAGACATGAAAACATGAACATGAAACAAAACCCCAAAACAAAACCAAAAACACCCGTTACAGGTATATATCTTTGTATTTTCTACATTTTCCTATTTGGATTAAAAATATCTCCTTTTTTTTTTTTTTTTTACATCCAATGTTGTGCAGTAAAACAATGTTTATATTATAGGCAATGCAAACAAATATTCTGCAAGTAACTAGGCTATGCTATATTGTTATGTGCAAAAAAATAATAATAATGTAAATCAGATGTAAACATTACAATCTAAAAACTAAAACAATGCTTTTTAAAGTCACTAAATTAAAAACAAAAAGAAATAAAAACAAAAGCACAGATTAATTGCATTATATTTTGAGCACTCCATTACAATAGTCACTTTACAGTAACTGCTATCATAAAATACACTTACTTGTAGGTTCAGAATCCTACACATGGCACATTTATTGTCCACCTACAAATATTTTAGCATAATGTATATTTTAGTCAAAATTTTGGGCTCATATTCTATTGCGCTCCGTCTGTTTGGTGGTGCATGTTCATTGAAGTGAAGTTTATGGAGAATCACATCCTGACTGCAAAATGGACTTTCTGACATTTACAGATGGAGAATATACCTGTGAAATGTAAGTTAAGCGCATCTCAAACACAAGAACAGAGCAAGTAGCGTCTCTGTCAGCAGCACATGTATTTGTCACAGCCTTTGACAGGGCAAGCCGTTTTAAACTATATCTTATGAGTTATTTATAGCCCTTAATCTAAACATATCTCATGTTTAGGGAAGATGTGCTCATATCAAACTACTGTATATTAAAATGAATGGTGTTGCCTCATACCATATAGTTTATACCAAAAAAAAAAAAAAAAATCGATATTAGTCAGACTGCTTTTGTGAACTGGATTTGCCAAATCAGTGTGTTTTTTTATCATTTGTGTAATAGAGTACAGTAAAACATAGCTTCTTTTGGTATCACACATACAGTACCAGTAAGTTGTACGGGTTTGAAATGACATGATAGCTATTAAATGACAGAATTGAAACCTTAGTTTTTTTTGGTATGTGTATTATTCCTTGGTGTGAGTATATGTCACCAGTGCTTGGTTCATTAGTAACAGGTTCATATTGTTCTGAGCCCCGGTGCACAGCGGTGCTACAGGAGAGGTGAGGATGAAGTAATTGTCTCATATCAAATGAACAGGCATGAACAGCAGAGGCACACATCACCTGCATTGTCAGATGAGCACGTCGTCTGCGCCACTGATTTGAATCCGCGGCGTAGCTTGTTTACAAGTCATCTAGGGCACCGCCAGCGAAAGCCAGGGCATAAACAAGTGCACCTCATGTCAGGTTGAGTGTCACTCTTGCAGCATTCTATACACTAATCACAGGCATCCAGAACTTTTTCTCGCACACGCACCAAGAAAAAAAAAAAAAAAGATAAAACTTCGGTGTTTTGGATGGCTTGTCCCCTACCGAGCTGAATTCTGCCGTGTTCACAACTAGGGTGTTAATCAAGAATTGTATGTCAAATGTGTAGACGACAACATCAGAACCAAATAATTAACTTTCTGAAGTGTGCTGACAAAATGGTTTGGATGAAGAAGAAACCAATGGAATGAGGAATAAAGAGGGAAGGAAAAGAGGAAAAAAAAAAAAAAACATGTCGTTATAATTGGCGGTTTTGTTTGTGCATTAATAAAGGACTGGGGAAATGAATGTTATACATTATTTCCTTTTGAACCAACAGACATATCTGAGGAGGAAATGAGATGGATGGAGTGTGAAATCCGCAATGTGGTGCGGCTTGCCTGATGCAAATGAAATGTCAACACACAGCGAAGGTAGTTAATGAGATTTCCAATGCGTAATTTCCACATTGCAGCCAAAGTGTGAAAACAGAATAAACCCTGTCATTAAAACAAAATACCACAAATAGAGACAGTAGAGTTCTTTTCTCTTCCCGCCTTTTGGTTCCTTTCCTTCTTCCCCATCTCAATCTTTGTCTTTCCTCCTCTCTGTAACCTTAAAAGAGCCCTACGATCCGTCTCAAGGTGAAACAACTTGTGTCGCTGCCTTTTCTGGGAGATAAAACGTGCTAAACATCACACCATCATTCAAAGCACGGCAGGATATAAAAGCCCAGTATACTGTATATGTGCCTCCTGTTTATGTTGTTTTATAATGAAGGATGGTGCGATGGGATACCCTCCACTCGGAGGTGGATAAACTCTATCATCCTGCTAGGGAAAGCCAGTCAAGCGCTTACCGTTGACCCATATTTTAATTATTCATACTGATTGGCAGCTATTTATGCTGTGAGAAAGACAGATTAATGTAGCATTTTTATCTGCTTGCATCCATGTTGCCTGACTCTGATTTTAAGCCCAGGCACTATAAATCACTTTAATGAGCCGTGCCAATTGACAAGTGATTTCATATTTAATAAAATACGGTAGGTTTGCAGCTGACACACTCGCTTAAAGTGCCCCAAGTCTAAAAATAAAAGCCTCAGGTACAAAGAACATCCTCCATCTCTAATATGCTTAAAACAAATTGGCTTCATCAAGAGATCTGACATATGTACTACAGCTGGTGAAAGATTAAATAGTGACAGTTTTGAGTGTGAAGGTTTTTATTTATTTGATTTTATATAACCTACAACCTTCTTGTTGACAGAGCAGATGCACCCGAGCTTGTACCCAACATTTATTTTACAGCATGTAAAATGTGAAAACATATTTTCTTTAAAAGCTACCGCAGACTCTGAAAGTTATTTTTGTTGGTGTAAACGTGCGTACTTAGGTTCACTGAGTGATATTAAATATTTGTGACTTGAAAAGTTTCGTTTTTACATTTTGTAGATGACCTGACAATATTTATGTATTTCCTCATTTATTGTATATACATTATATATCAAATATAACAGTTTTTTTTTTTTTTTTTTTTTTTTTTTTACGTGCTAGTCCTGCCCTAAGGCGAGACCCTGCGGCATTATTATTATTTTTATATAAAATTATTAAAAATAATTAAAAGCATAACATTGGGTGTTAACAGAGAGAGAGAGAGAGAGAGAGAGAGAGAGAGAGAGAGAGAGAGAGAGAGAGAGAGAGAGAGAAAATCAAATCTACATCTAAAGCTGGGAAGAAGTGCAAGATACGACTACTATGGATTCATAAACATACATAATAAATAGGCATAAGCATAAGTAGAAATAAACATAAACAGTGTTATAACATGCACATAAACCATAAACTCCAGAGATGGTGAAAATATATATATATATATATTTTTTAATAAATGTTCTTTTAAAACCTGAAAAATTAAATAAATAAATCATGACATTCTATAATAATAATAATAATCAGTGTTGAGGGTAAGTTACGTAAACAGATTACTTTTTTCAAGTAACTAGTAAAATAACACATTACTTTACTTTACTCAAATAAGTAACTCTCTCCTGTCCCCATGTTAAGAGAAATCAGAAGTTGAGAGGCATTTGTGCACCATATAAACAGATTCAGTATTCATCCAAATGAATTACAAACTCAGAATATGATGCAAACCCGCAACGATTAAGTGTTAAATAACACAAATATCCTTTTTTGTATTTAAATCCGTTTTATTAACCATTGTCTTTACTGCTGACATTTGATGATCCAGTTCAACCATACTAATAAGCAAAAATGACTTTTGACTAACTAAAAATGACTAACATTTGTGCTTTATTGTTTTTTTTTTTTTTTTTTTTTTTGATTGCTAAAAAGTGTTGAACCTTCTTTTGCAGTCTACTGTATTTTAGCTCTGTTTTTACTTTGTGGTGTGAAAGGGCCTTTACATTTGCTAAAAATAGAATATATGTTAAAAATAAACAAGCAAGCTCTGCCCAGATTTAAAAAAAAGTAATGCAAAAGTAACTCAAAAGTAATGTAACACATTACTTTCCATTAAAAGTAACTAAGTAACGTAATTTGTTACCTTTGTAGGGAGTAATGGAATATTATAATGCATTACTTTTAAAAGTAACTGATAACCAACACTGTTAATAATAGTAATAATAATGCAGAATAAATATGTCTTAATAACCAAGTCATATCAGCATGTTAGAATGATTTCAGCAGGATCATGTGATGCTAAAAATGCTATGTAATGACTGCTGAAAATTCAGCTTTGATTTAAAATATATTCAAATGGAACATAATTATTTTAAATTGCTGTTTTACTGTGTGTTTGCTCAACTAAATGCAACCTTGGTGAGCATAACAGACTTAGAGAATTGTATGTATTGAATGATCATTCATGCACCATTGTATTGACATGAAACTCCAAGGTCCAAAAGAAAGAGAAAGAGAGAGATAGAAAAAACTGCTTTCGTAGAGCTTTAATGTACTTTTTGATTCTAAACAGTTTTTACCTCTAGCCCAAAGAAGGTTAATGAAAATCTTTTTCAGTGCTGGCAAACACTATAGATGCATTAGCTGGTTTCGTTTCAGTGAATTGTAGATAAATATTCTAAATTCTTTTTATCCTATTTGTTCTAAATGACTTGAAAACATTCCAAACGATTCAACCATGTGCCAGGACAGCAACAGGCACAGATTGTTCGATGAGTAGTGTTGTTGACCACCCTATGTGGCCTAATGAGGTGACTGGCCTGATTATAAGGTGCAAAATTAAGAGTGAAAGTCATAGGCAAGCAAATGAATACAGAAACAGACTAGTGTACTAACATGCAAATAACAATAAATCTATCTAAGAAGCTTCTTTTATAACAACAATGATGGAGCACCCAATAAAGCTTAGTGATAAAATATATGACAAACACCAATCCATTTGTGCTCTTAAATAGAAAGTAATAAAAATGAACTTATACAACAGTGAGAGAGAAAGAGAGAGAGACACACACACACACGCGCGCCAATGCCTCACGGGAGAGTTTTCCGCAACTATTTTGTTCATGTCCTGGGGTTGTGCAATCTGTTTGTCTGTTTAATATATCAATTAAAAATCAGTGTTTTTCTGGCCAGGAGCAATTCACCAAATCTGCATACTTAATACAAGCCCTGCGGCGAATACTAACACGGCAGCGTGTGTATCAGACCTTCTCCAGCTACCCGACCCGATCCAACTCCTCGCCATCAATTATTTAGCCTTACAAAGTCAGGCCGATTACCTTTGTATCTGTCCTGCTGCCCTGTCAATATTTAGAGACTTCGGAAATAAGTGCATGTGTTCGCACATGGCGAGCGAGGGAAGACAGAACTGCATTATTAATCATAAATGTGTCACAAACTCACTTTAGTGTCAGTCACATGTTTGTGTCTTGCTGAGAGTCTCTCATTTGACTCCTTTGAGTGACAGCCCCTTTACGCCCCCGCGCTTGTTCCTGTCCGGTTCTCAGGCAGCTGTGAGGGCCTCGGGGTCTGCCTTTGAAGGTCACAGATGACCACTGACCATCGACACTCAGAAAGCAAGAGCCAGAGAGTGAGAGTGAGTGGGCTACAAGCTCCAGCTTCCCTGCGGACTCAGAAAAACTGCATTAGCGACTGTGGGGAATGAGTGTGTGTGTGTGTGTGTGTGTGTGTGTGTGTGTGTCTGTCTGTGAAGGTCACGGTAACAAGCCATCTCTCTCCGTCAGAGCAACAAACTCCCGATCCATCATTCCATCACGTAATATGAGGTGTTGGTGAATCCCAACAATATTCTAACTGCGACCTGCACCCAGCTGTTCGAATGTAGCTCGTTTCTTAATCGCTCTTAGTTCAGATTTCACACTAAGACAAGTCTGCGAGCGGGCCTGCTGGGCGCTATTGTCACCACATATTACCTTTCTGCTCGCTTGAGGACATTCAGATGTTGTGGTGTGTATGTGTGTGTGTGGGTGGTGAGATGTTGCCTACCTGCAGCTGACAGTGTTTTACCGTTTCATATGAACATCGCCAGCCTATGCAACAAAAGTTGAACCCGAGCAAGGTTGCAGTGATAGGGGGTGGGTGTCCTAGTTTCTAATAAGACGTGTGGTTTTTCATCCCAAAGAATCTGAGAACTACTCTCCTTTGGGAAAACAGCATCCCCAAGGTGACGGAACAATGTGGTCCCTTGTGAAAAACACACACACACACACACACACACAAGCTCCTGATGCTGGAACTAGAGCTGAGAGAAGTTTGCATGTTCATGAAGATGGATGCGTTGTCTTGTCAATCACAACTTTGCATGTCGGAATCCGTCCCAGAGGACTGTGGACAGGATCTTAAGATGATCAACACAACAGATTGCTTCCAATGCATAAATCTTGTGCGTTATATCTCATTTAAACACATCCGAGTTTTGGTGTGTGCCTGTGCACGTCTACATTTGAGCAAATGCGTGTGTGCTTATATGTGCATATTTCCATATGTGAGTGAGATATATGTGCTAACTGCCTGCTTCGCTCCCCTGCTAGGAGCTAGTTAAGGTCTACATCCTATGTGCAGCCAGCATTTTCCCTTTACACAGCCTAACAGCGGAGCAAAAAATCTGGCACATGCTTTATATATTTGCACATCACTGAAATGCCTTTGTTCTTTGTCAGGTAGCCTATGTACTTAGTGTTATAATGGTTTAACGTTTTGCACTGGAGATATGTTATATCTATCTATCTATCTATGCAAATTTTATATCTATCTATCTATGCATATCTATATACAGTTGAAGTCAAAAGTTTACATACACCTTGCAGCATCTGCAAAATGTTAATTATTTTACCAAAATAAAAGGAATTGTATAAAATGCATGTTATTTTTATTTAGTACAGACCTGAATAAGATATTTCACATAAAAGATGTTTACATAGTCCACAAGAGAAAATAATAGTTGAATTTATAAAAGTGACCCTGTTCAAAAGTTTACATACACTTGATTCTCAATACTGTGCTGTTGAATGATCTACAGCTGTTTTTTTTTTCTTTAGCTGTTCTTGAGTCCATTGTTTGTCCTGAACAGTTAAACTGCCTGCTGTTCTTTAGAAAAATCTTCTTAGAAAACTTTTGAACAGATTGAAAATGTCAACATTTTTTATTATTTTGCCTAAATATCATTTTTTTTTTTCATTCAGTGCTGCCCTTCAAGAGCTACAGAATATTCTTAAATTAAATTTACCCTAATCTTTAAGTTCAGAAAGTTTCCACCCCCCGGCCCCCAACTTTTGAACAGGGTCATTTTTATATATTCAACTATTATCAGATTTTTTTGATAATTTTTTTTAAGTTGCTTGTTAATGTAACATCTGCACATTTCCACTTTTTATAGAGTAAAATATTGGACTATATTCAGATTGATTAAGATAAAAATGTACTTTTCTGCCAAATTTCATCATCAAGTTCTGACAGCAGAATTTGAAATTACTATTATGAGCAATAGCTCCCTTCTGGAGGACATATTTATTCATTTTTTTAATTGAAAACGACAGTTTTCCAGTAAAATGTTGCCATGCATGATTTAGTTAGTTAACATGCATTAGGTATCCTGAACTAATTAAGCAATAGCAAGTCTGTATTTGCAAATATCATCAGGGCTGTGATTCTGCCGCAGGCGCGGGGCTGCAGGTAATCACAACCGTGATATTGTTTTAATACAATTATTAATATAGTTAATTATTGAGTAACTAACAATTTAGACAAAATATTTTGTGTCTGTTTTTGCTTTCCCAATGCAAATACTTCCAAATGAAGATACAGCACAACAATAGTAAATTGTGATATTTTAAAAATGTCAATAAAAAATTTATCAGCCCATTGGCTGAACGTCAGATGCATACAGCATATGAAAGTCAAAACAGTTTCGAAGTCGGTGTTGGATTGGTTGAATTTCTTTTGAATTGGTTGCGTTCTTTTACGTTCCACCTGGAAACAAAGATACAGTGTCAAATCCCCTCATGTAAAAAGAAAGCCGACGTGTTTACAATCAGTTGAGTGAGAATTGTGAAATTCAGAATTGTGGTTCAACTCAAAAAACTGGTCATTGTTTGTTCATGACACCTAATCCATTAACTAATGTTAACAAACTAAACCTTATCATAATGTATTACCAGTTTTGGTATATACGCACACAAACGCAGACACACTTTCCTGTGAAGAAAATGCGAAGCAGGCCATAAACAGGTGTTTGCTCATTCCAACCTCTATCTATTTTTATATCATCATGAAGATTTCAAATAAATCTTTAATATTTAATCTACATTTGGATGGTCCTGAGATAGACCATCTGTCTCCCCTCCACTGCTCCTCCCGTATGGGAACACACACACATACGCACACACAAAAAAGTTTCCCAGTATAGAGGCAACTGATACAAACAAGAAACACAAACTCTTTCCAACATTCGCAATGGAGAACACACACCAACTGTGCTGCTAATGTCACAAACATGTGAGTAAACAGACACAGGCAACAGAGAGCAGACACAAATGTACTGTTGTTTTGTGAGGCTGCGTCCATGGAGGCATTATTAAATATTTCATTCAATCTCGAACTGTGGCCCCTTCATGTGCCTGATAGTTTCCCCTCATCAAGGTCGGTGGATCGAGGATGACACACTTAATCACTTTGTGATGTATGAGTGTACCGCCTGGTGTTACTACACCTGAGTGTGGTACATAAATCCTTATTAGCAACTTATGAAATAACCATACACCATATGTTTATCTTCACATTTCTGTGGCCTGGAAATTATGGAGATGAAAATATTCCTTTCGCTTTCTGGCTATACATTGGCTGTATGAATGCAAGCGTTGGCAAAACAAAACAGATTCCCACAGGAAAGGCAAATCACAAATGAGATCTCAATTGTTTGTCCTAGATAGTAATGAGACTAAACTGAGAGTCTTTTGAGACCCTATTCAAGTCATTTTTCTCTTGAGAACAAAGCCAAGGAATCCCACTTGGATCTATAGGTCACGAACCCAAAAATAGGTCACAGGTGACTTCAGATAAGTTTGCAGACAGCAGGTAAAAACAAAAGCAAATTGTAAACAACAAATCACATAATCATGCGTAGTTAGTAGTCTTCTACTCAAAAGCTTATTTTTTATTCCAAGGAATTTTAAGAGAATCTTTTATATGTTTGTTTTTATATAACTGAAATATAACCAAGAACATTTTCTAGTTTGGTCATTTTAGAGTGTTGTTGTTGTTGCTGTTTTCAGCCCATAATGCAACAGCTCCGGACTGGGATCTCTTGTGAAGAACATCTGAAGTGATGGTGATGAGCAGCTGGGGTTCAATTGGCCTTTAAATATGAATATGGTTTTAAATAACAAAGCACCCTGCCTGACAAAATACAGTCGTACATGAAAATGAAGGGGGAAAAATGTCCTCTCGTTTTCTTCATAATTAAAACCCCTCTTAGGAGCTCCACAAAGCAATGTCCTATTTCCAAACACACAAAAAACTCTTGTCTCTGTTTGTGTGTCAGCACAAATCTGCATCATTCCTCTTAAAAAGCCGTTTACTGTCTCCCTGAGTGACCCGGCTACCCTTTCAAACTGAGCTCGGCCAGCAACAGGGACTTTCCGCAATGCCACGTACCCATAACTCGATCTGAAATGCCATCTGCCCACTCTCTCTTCTTTGTTCCATCCTTCCCTCCTGTTTTCCCTCTTCCTCTCTTTCAGATGTGGCACGTGTTTTCGGCAGCATATGTCAATGTGCGTATGGCCGCTGCTGTTTAAAAAGAGTTCTGTGTGCATGTCTTCATACTCTGCCAGCCCGTCACCTCGTGAAGAAAAAGCTGCATCCCTGTGGACCGGAACACTGCATTATTGAACAAGGGATGGTGGGAGAAGTAGCTTTGAATGAAAGATTTACTGGAAACTGAGCAAACAATGAGATACCCTAAAAGATCTGTGTAATTAATGGTGCTGTACCAGTGACTCAGACAGAGTTGAACATTTGACTGAAGAGTATCAATGTATGAATCATCTCGCATAAACACATCTGATAAATGTTATTTGTTAAGCTCATCAAATGTGACTCAGCATCTGGTATGAGAACAATTCTTCTTTCAAAGATAATAAGCAGATATGAAGAACTATGATTAGCAGACAAGAACTTTTCATTCCTCCTCTGTTCCTAGCTGTCTGTGCTACAGCATAGTTCTTTCTGGTTTCTGCACTAAACCAAAGCTCTTGTTTTGAGTGGCACATGGATGATGATTAATTTTTGTTAGCATATTGCTAATGGACTATAATGTGTGCCATTTCTTTTTTAAATTCCAGCTCCTAAATTTGAATTAAATTTGAAATGAGGTCACAAACAGGATGCAGAATCGCTATTTGAATTAGGAAATAATGAAGTAGCATTAAATTGTATTGTTTTTTAATAAATAGATAGATAGATATATGCCTTAAAATACTGCTCATTATGTGTTTTGGAACAAAGCATATGCATATGGCATGATCCTATCCTTGGAGTATTTCATCTCGGTGACTAACATAATATTTTGCCGCTTGAAGCTTGATGTGTCTGTTGAAAATCTCTTGAGACTGCGGAACTATCTTTCTATAAACAAGTATATAGGCAAATAAACAGTGATAATGCCGTTTCACAGCAGTGTCACTACACTCTGTGCTTACCAAACAGAAGACTGCAGGAAAAATCATGGCTGGGTGCCCTGCAGTTTGAGAATTTGCTGCCTCTTAATTTGGCCAAATTGTTTTTCCTTAGAGAAAGGTCATAGAAAGGTCACTAGAGACTGTGCACAGCGGTGCCAAGAAAGCTCATGATGATACTGGCACTTGGTGATTTGCTTGTTTATTTTTCAGATTTCAGCACTATCCTGACTGCAATATGGATAAAATATGTCGGTATTAAAAAACTGTCGGTATGTGATAGTGAGATATTCAATAGTATGAATGACCACTTTTTAGCTGTTAACTCACTTGTATGTCACTGGATGTACTTGTGTTGAATCAGTGTGACTATTTGCACAGATGCATATATAGGACTGGCAACAAAGCACAGATATTTGCACCCCAGAAGTCAGGTGGAGACATACAAAATGCATATTTGACATCTGAGACATAGCCTGGAGGGTAGCGCTTGTGTTGCAATGTTTTGTGCGGTGACACTTATGTGCAGGCGACCCGGCTTCCAATTCAGCTTGTGACATTTTCTGATCTCAACCCCTCCCACTCCTCTCCCTGTTGTTTTCTGTCTCCACTCCCGCTGACTGAAAAATATGGCAAAAAGCCCTAATTTAAAGTATAATATATCCAGATGTTACAATGCTATGTTTGTTGCAATCAGGGCTTGGCGTTAACTTTTTTTTTTGCTCACTACACTCTTAAAAATAAAGGTGCTTCACAATGCCATAGAAGAACCTTTAACATCTGAAGAAACTTTCTGTTTCAAAAAAGGTTCTGTGTGCGAAAGAAGGTTCTTCAGATTATAAAAAATGTAAGAAAGAGATGGTTCTTCAAAGAACCTTTGACTGAATTTCACATTTCACAATTTTCAAATTATGTTTTTAAATCAACTCAGTTGTATTACCCCAGTTATTACAGGTTTTAAAAGTATGGTAACTTGTAATGTTGTGTTAGCTAATGGCTTCGTCTTGTTGTATTGTGTTAGTTTAGCAAAATCATGTGCTGAAGTCTATTGCATGTATTAATATTCATACATGGGTTTAACTACAGTTGCAGATGCACAGTCAACTAACTTTTGAGGTTTTATGGACTGTTTTTGACAGTTCCAATATGGCGGACGGCTTACGTAAGTTACGTAAAAAGTCACTAATAGGGCATCTACCTATAGGCCTATACATTTATGGTACTGACTATGACTACTGAAATCACCCCACATTTGGTGGCTTGGCTGGTGTTAACATCAAGCCCTGGTTATAGTCATATATTGTATGTTTTATATAGACTATGCTTATTGTATTTGTGTGTGTGTGTGTGTGTGTGTGTGTGTGTGTGTGTGTGTGTGTGTGTGTGTGTGTGTGTGTGTGTGTGTGTGTGTGTGTGTGTGTGTGTGTGTGTGTGTGTGTGTGTGTGTGTGTGTACCTGGTATTCATCATGTTGTGGGGACCAAATGTCCCCACAAGGATAGGAATACCAGTAAATTTTGACCTTGTG
>NC_133376.1:24899773-24979106 GCF_049309525.1 Garra rufa
ATCTCTCACACTTTTTTTTCTACTTCTTACAATGCTCCTATTCCTATTCTGCTCCCATCACACATCAAAAAGCTTCAGCTTGTGTTATTCTCATTTGTAAATGTCTTTGGATAAAAGCATGTGCTAAATGAATATATGTAATGCAATGTAAATGAAGTTTAAAAATAACAACAAAGATTCCATATATATATATATATATATATATATATATATATATATATATATATATATATAAATTTTATTCTTGTTTTGTACAATTTTATATTCACTGTGATGCATTTTACTATTTTGTATTTATTAGTAGGATGCATTTGTGTTGTATTTGTTATTATATACCAACTGTGCTGTCACCATCGAATATCCAGCATTGCTTTTGACTGTGTTAAATTGACCCTCCTTGACAAATAACAATGCGAGAGTCATAATTTGCTGTTTGCGACTGAGAGTGTGCGAGAAACATGTTGACAGTTAAAGTGTTTTACGTCATCATGTACAAACCACATCTGTGCAGGATGTCATGAATTTTCAGGGTAAAAAGGTTATGCTAAGATCCAGTAGATCAGTGTCTATAGCATCTACAGTGGGTCAAAATTACCTGCAGTAGTACAGTATTATTTACATTCAGGTGCAAATAGCATTAACATAATGCACTTCTATAGACTGTAGGTGGAGATAAAAGTAACCTGCTCTGTTTCTTCTACATTTAGCTTAGTGTTTCATGTACTACGGTTTAATGATGTCTGTAATCTTGTTTAATGTCAATTATAATCAACCACAAATTGAGCAAATGCAATCTGTCATCCTTTTTAAGCCCTCATCCACACCACCTGAAGATCAAAGGTCAGACATGATGAATTACAATTTCCTACTCGAGATCAAGAGCAGGATACACATAATGACTCCTCTCCCGGAGACCCTCTCATCCCTCCCTCTATTTTTCTCCTTACGCTCTCCCTCTCCCTTTATCTCGTACCAAACACTTTGATTAGTTTGAAAAGAAACCACACTTGAACAAATTGTGGCGAGAGTCTTTTGAATAATACGCAAATCAGGCGAATCACTTTACCTGCCAAGCCTGCTGCTCATCCAACAGGGCTTCATTCCCCACGTTTGGTCTACAAATAAAGAAGTAAACACTTTCTAGATGTAGAACAAGCGCATGTTCTTTGCAGCCAGATGGTGTAGTTATGGTATCTACCACCAGGGGCTCACCAGGCCATGTTAACCAGCCAAACCCTGACCCTTTGGTACATAAACATGCCCGGACTTACTGAGGCAAACACAAGGTGAGTCCTTTCTGAATAGGTTGGGTTTGTGTTCACTGTGTGTGGCAGCTGCTAATGTTCACAGTAACAATTTGCGTCAGGCCAACTCAGTTGGGTGGCACACGCAGATGACATCACAAATGTGATTTACGTAACCTAGGCCTTGAAACGGGACAATTACCCCTCAAATCAGCCACATCAGTCCGGGGATCACCTTCACACTACAGGCTTTCTCCCTGTTAGCCGTTCTTGTGTTCTTGTGTTCTCGTGTTCTCGCTTTCTCTTTTTATTTGTATTGTGCAGTTGGAAGGGTTAACAGCTTCTGAATGCCGCTTGACAGCCATTAGCATAGTCATCACGGTTAACCTTCCGTCACTGACCCTCTCGACACGTAAACACACACACAAACATATACCTTCACGCAGAAAATCTACCCTGCTTTACAGAAGACTCTCAGTCTGAAAGTGAAGTGGCACGGTACAGGCTGCATAAGGGCAGAGAGAAAGACTGGTGATGAAATATTCAACTTTGAGCTTCACTGATTTCAATTTCATCAAGAAAAAAGACAGATATCAGAGGTTTGTGTGTGTGTGTGTGTGTGTGTGTGTGTACCTGGTATTCATCACGTTATGGGGACCAAATGTCCCACAAGGATAGTAATACCAGTCAATTTTGACCTTGTGGGGACATTTCTTAGGTCCCCATGAGGAAACAGGCTTATAAATCATGCACAATGAGTTTTTTTGAGGAAGTAAAAGTGTGCACAATCTCCTGTGAGGGCTTGGTTTAGGTGTAGGGTGATAAAAAATACGGTTTGTACAGTATGAAAACCATTACGCCTATGGAATGTCCCCATAAAACATGTAAACCCAACATGTGTGTGTGTGTGTGCGTGCGTGCGTGCGTGCGTGCGTGCGTGCGTGCGTGCGTGCGTGCGTGCGTGCGTGCGTGCGTGTGTGTGTGTGTGTGTGTGTGTGTTTGAGAGGGCTTGTCCCAGGATTTATACAGAAAATAAAAATCCCAGAACACGTGTTGAAGACATTGATTAGTCTTAAAGGATGATTCCATTTAAAGACAGCTCTGTGGCCTTTGATGAACAATGTATGACTTATTAATTTAAAAACAAATAGATTGGGGGGGGGGGGGGGGGGTCTGTGTAACAATAGCATAATCAACAATGACACTTATAAAAAAGTATTATCATCAACATCATTGTTGTCATAATTGTTTACATTTTGGTCTTTCAAAGTAAAGCACTTTGTTTTGCTGATTGAATGTGACTTTTTCTTTATAGTTCCAATCAAGAGCTAATAACAGAATTAATACTGTTAATCAGGAAGAATTTTGATCAAATTAATTAAAAGTGACAGTAAAGCCATTTGTAATGTTGCAAAAAAATATTTCTAATACATTTTAAATAAATGCTGTTATTTTGCATTCATCAAAGAATCACAAAAATAAGCAGCATAAGTGTTTTCATTAATGATATGAAATATTTATTGAGCATATTAGATTTATTACTGAAGGACACTGAAGACTGATGATTGGAATAATGACTGCTGAAAATTCAGCTTTGCAATTATAAGAACAGTTAATGTTAAAGTTAACTTACAACCCTAAAATTTACAGGTAATGTACTCACCCCCTTGTCATCCAAAATGTTTCTTTCCAATCATAAAGAAATTTAGTTTTTTGAGAAAAACATTTCAGAATTTTTCTCCATATAGCGGAGTTCTATGGTGCCCTGAATTTGAACTTCCAAAATGCAGTTTAAATGCGGCTTCAAATGTTCCCAAATGCAGTTGTAAACAATCCCAGCCGAGGAAGAAGGGTCTTATTTAGCGAAACATTTTTTTTTTTTTTTAATTACAAGTTGTATACTTTTTTAACCTCAAATGCTCATCTTGTGTTGCTCTGCATTAACCAAGGTCATTAACTGGTTCAAGACAGTTAGGGTATGTTGGAAAAACTCCCATCTTATTTCCCCCCTTAACTTCAAAAAGCATTTCAAAATCATCCTACATTGGTGCAGAAGTACTGACCCATTTTATGCAAAGTGAACATGCAACGAAGATCAAACACCCTTAACAAAAAAGGTAAAACAGCAATGTAGGATGAATTTGAAGTTAAGGGAGATAATAAGATGGGAGTTTTTCGTCCTACCCTAACTGTCTTGAACGGGAAAAAACAGAGGCCAGACAGAGCAAGACAAGACAAGACAAGACAAGTGTTTGAGGTTTAAAAGTATATAAATTGTACCCTTCTTTCTTGGCTGGGTTCGTTTACATCTGCATTTGGGATCGTTTGAAATGGAAGATTTGTAAAGAAAACTGTTAGAGGATTTCAATATAAGCCAAGAGGAGACTGGTTTTCTTTTGCTAAAGTAAGGAAGCTTTGCTTCCTTTGCTCCTGTAAACAAACGTTGGTTTTCAAGACATATGACCTACGTCACATGCACCGGAACAGCTTCCGTGTACGATGGTTTGCGCAAGCTAGATTTAAGTGATTATTACGTTTTAAATATTGGTATTTTTCATACAATGAATTTTATTTTTCATACGGAGCCATTGTCATAATAAACCTTTGGACAGCTAAAACAATGTTTAATATAAAGCCATGTACACCTAGAACGCCTGGAAGGTGAGTAAATAATGGGCTATTTTTAAAAACCCTTTAAAAATGACATAAAATCTTACTGAACTTCATCAGAAGTGCATGTTTTTTTTTTTTTTTTTTTTTTTTTTTTTTTAATAGTCTGTTTTTCACAGCTAGCTTAATTTCCTTACATTGACTTTATGCTTAATTCATTTGTTTTATATTGTTGGTTGCATCTGTATTCCCCACAGACTCTTATTTTTATCTATATTCTTCACATTACACAGGCTCACGCGTCCTCACTGATCTCACTAATCATGTGTAGAGCGGCACATGCAATCGATGCCTACGCTGAGTGCACATATGAACACATCTAATGCCGTGGTACTAATATGCCCCCAGGAGAGAGCGAGCGGTCTCGATTTAAACATTTTTCTTTGTGCGTGTGATTTGTATGTGTGGCCAAGCAATTCAGTCAATTCTTACTCTTTGCACAGAGCTGAGTTCATATAAATCTCATTTGTCACAACAATGAAATATTTTGCAACTATCATAACCATGTTTTTAGCCCTGTTTTATGTATCTTTCTTTTCTTTATTGTCCCAGGAGGACAACTCTCAATCATATGCACACATATATCCTTAAAAAGGCATTGTTCATGACAAACTGGGGGGTTTTACAACTGACATATCCTACAAAGTGTGAGTGCATTGCTGCTTTCTATGAGTTTTACACTTGCAATATCTCCCTCCAGGTTATTCTGCTTTCCACAGATGCTTATTGCCATTTGAAATACACAAGTGCAAGTTTGAGATTATCTCACGCAGCCTTTGTTAACAAGCACTGCTCTTTGTTTCGTAAGGTACCATTGTGTAAGTACAGATTTTTTTGTCCTTTCAAACATAGACCCCTCCTAACATAGACACACATAGGGTGACATGACACCAATGTCCTGTGAGACATCACAGATTCACAGCTGCAAGACTTTGTTCTGAGGAAACAATCTAAAGTCGCAAAAATGTGAAATCTAGTAGATCTATCCAAAGACTACAAGCAAAGTTTAGATTTGATTAAGTGTTTAGGCTATTACCATGCTTTTGCTAATGTTTTTTTCTCTCTCTCTCTCTCTTTCTCTCTCTCTCTCTCTCTCTCTCTCTTGTTCTGCTTTTGTACACATAATTGATGACTTATTTGTGCTGAGTCTTGTTATCACATGCACAAAAGTAAACATTTTCTACCAATGGAAATGGAGCAGCTAATTTCGTCCCTAACACACTTTCCCCTGCCGTCTTGTCCCCTGGTCCCTTTTATTGTTTCGCAATCTATCTTGTTTATCTCTTACTTCACCTCCCAATTGCATCTATCCGCTCTCTCTCTCTCTCTTTCTCCATCTATCTCTCTTTGTTTATCTCTGTGAAACTCTAGTATAGGGGTTCTGATATATCCAAACAATTAGTTGGGGGAGAATGTCATTTGACCAACATTGACTCTAATGCAGCTATACGACAAAAAACAAATTAGCCTTTCACTCGAGCTTCGTGTCATCTAAAGCTCTTTCTCTTCCCCCACCACCCCCTTTGTTTGCTCCCCCTCAATTCCTCCCTCGTTCAGTCCATCCTATAAGTTGGCACTAGCAGTTTCTTTCATTTTTTGTCTCGTACCCCTGGCTTGAGAATGAAAGTCTCTTTGCCTGGCAGAAAGCTGCAGTTAGTCTGACAGCCCTGCTGAAAAAACCAGCATATGCTGGTTTTTTCAGCAGGGAGTAACACAATGCCTCTTCATTCACATCATCAAGCACTGACTCCCTTCCTCACAACAGAGTCAGAGAGAGGGAGAGAGAGAGAGAGTGATGATTGGGTGGGTAATGGGAGATTGGAGCATTTTTCTGTGGACGTTAATGACCCGTTGTTTGTGGTGTTGGAGATGAGTTCACCTCATGGTGACAGAGTGTCTCATTGCGACACTCTCTGTGTGTGTTCAGTGCTGCCACTGTATATGCTTTCTACTACAATTCAAAACTCTATCTCTAGCTGTTTTCAAGAAATGGTTAAAGGGATAATTAATAAATTAAAATTCTGCCATTTGCTCACCCCCACTCCCCCCCCCCCCATTTGATTCCAAACCTGTATGACTTTCTTTCTTTTATGTAAACACAACTGATATTTTGAAGAATGTTGTTAACCAAACAGTTTTGGTTATCATTGACTTTCATTCAACGTAGGCTCATTGGAAATCTGCGAAAATAACGTACCTATATGTACAAACCAATGCCGTTTCCAGTTGAAATGAACACTAGAGGCACTAGAGTCCTCTGGGGGGTTGGCATCATCTCTTCTTCTGAATCCAGGCTGAATCTTGTGTAATTCCTAGTTACCACGGGATGGAAATCCCGTGGCAGAAACAGAGAAACAAATAGAGAAATAATTAGCGTAGCTGCTGTTCCAACCAAGCAAAAATTATGTGTTTTGCCCAAGCTGAAGAATGTTGATGTGCATTTGACCAGATGTAACTGAAGTACAACGTTATGAGATACGTTATGTGAATGCTTGGCTAAAGAGCTGACTCTTTAATCTAGATTTAAACATACAGAGTGTGTCTGAACCCCGAACGTTATCAGGAAGGCTATTCCAGAGTTTGGGAGCCAAATGTGTAAAGGCTCTCCCTCCTTTAGTGGACTTTGCTATCCTAGGTACTACTAAAAGTCGAGAGTTTTGCGACCTTAGGGAGCGTGAAGGATTGTAGCGTGGTAGGAGACTAGTTAGCTAGTTAGGTCAGGAGCTAAACCATTAAGGGCCTTATAGTAATATTTTGTAAGTGATACGGAACCTAATAGGTAGCCAGTGTAGATACCGTAAAATTGGGGTAATATGATCATATTTTCTTGATCTGGTAAGGACTCTAGCAGCTGCATTTTGGACTACCTGTAGCTTATTTATTGAAGAAGCCGGACAACCACCTAGTAGTGCATTACAATAGTCCAGTCTAGACGTCATGAATGATTGAACTAACTTTTCTGCATCAGAGACAGGTAACATGTTCCGTAGCTTAGCAATGTTTATAAGATGGAAGAATGCTGTTTTTGTAACATGAGAAATATGATTTTCAAAAGACAGGTTGCTGTCTAATATAACACCCAGATTTTTAACTGTAGAGGAAATAACAGTACATCTGTCTAGTAGCAAATTGCAGTTTAAGAGATTCTGTGTACTGTTTTTTGGTCCAATAAGTAATATCTCGGTCTTATCTGAATTTAATAATAGAAAATTATTGGTCATCCAATCTTTCACATTTTTAACACACTCTGTTAACTGTGCGAAGTTAGAAGTTTCATCTGGTCTTGTTGAAACATATAGTTGAGTATCATCAGCATAACAATGGAAACTAATCCCATATTTCCTAATAATATTACCAAGGGGTAACATGTAAATTGAAAATAGTAGTGGACCTAGGACAGATCCTTGTGGCACTCCATACTTTACTGGTGATAGCTGCGATGACTCCCCATTTAAATAAACAAAGTGGTAGCGATCGGACAGGTATGATCTGAACCATCTTAAAGCCTGCCCTTGAATACCTGTATAGCTTTGTAATCGATCTATGAGTATGTCATCATCTATAGTGTCGAATGCAGCACTAAGATCAAGTAAAACCAGCAATGAGACGCAGCCATGATCTGATGCAAGTAGCAAGTCATTTGTGATTTTTACAAGTGCAGTTTCTGTGCTATGATGGGGCCTGAAACCTGACTGAAAAGAGATTATTATTTTGCAAGAAGGAGCACAATTGAGCAGACACAACTTTTTCCAAAATGTTAGACATAAATGGAAGATTAGAAATGGGTCTGTAATTTTCCAATTCACTAGGGTCTAGCAGTGGTTTCATAATAAGAGGCTCAATAACCGCTAATTTGAATGGTTTTGGGACATGACCTAAAGATAACGATGAGTTAACAATATTAAGAAGCGGTACTTCTGCTACAGGTAACAACTCTTTTAGTAATTTAGTCGGTACAGGATCTAATAGGCATGTTGTTGGTTTAGATGCGACGATAAGTTTATTTAATTCTTCCTGTTCTTTAGTTGTAAAGCACTGCAGTTTTTCTTTGGGTGTAATGAATAATGCTGAAGTATCAGTTGCTGTAGTATCTATATTTGTTATTGTATTTCCGATGTTGTCTATTTTATCAGTAAAGAAATTCACAAAGTCGTTTATTAAACTGTGCAGGAATATTTAGGTCGGGTTGCGTTTGGTTATTTGTTAATCTAGCCACTGTGCTAAATAAAAACCTTGGTGTCACAAGGAGGGTCAGAGACATGCGGATCCATTTGCAGCATTTATTGAGAATCGTCAACAAGCAAGAGTAATCACCGGAAAACAGGAACAACGTAGGAAATCCAGTAAACAGTTCGATACTCAGGCAATGGTCGCAATGGCAGGTAGCAGGAATCGTCAACGGGGTACACAGTCCAGAGTCATACACAGAGAATCCAACACAGAGATAAACGCTTAGAATTACGACCATAGGAACAATAAGACTTCGCAAGGTGGCTGTGTGTGTGAGTGGCTTAAATGCAGACAGTGTGATGAGGTGCAGCTGTGAACAGTAATCAGTAAAGTGAGAGCAGGTGAATGCAGTGATTAGAGCAGTGGCTTGTGGGGAATGAAGTCCATGAAGTGTGGTGCAAGAGTACATGAAGACAGGATAGACCAGATACATGACAGAGCCCCTCCCCAAGGAGCGGCTTCCAGACGCTCTAACCACCTAAAACAACCTGGAGGGTGGTGGAGCGGAGGCGGAACAGGGGGAGGGATGGAGGGCCAGGTCCATGTAGGGGTACTGGAACCACGAACTGAGGCGGAGCCGACGGAGGGAGAAGCCATGGTGGAGGAAGGGTTGGCTCCTCCATGGGGCCGACCGACGGAGGTGGAGCCGGTGGAGCCCGAGGCGGAACCGGAGAGTCGATGGTCCTAGGTGACACCGAGGATCCGGAGGGCCAAGGCGGAGCCCAAGGCTCTGGCGACCCCGGCGGAGATGGAGGTCCGGAGGTACGCAGCGGAGCCGGAGTGACAGAGGATCGAGGCTGTGCCCACGGGAGGGAGGAGGTCCACAGAGCTGGCAGGACGGAGTGACGAGGCGCAGCCGGAGGAGTAGAGTCCAGAGGCGAAGGTGGGGCGACGACTGACCGGGGCGGAGCCGGAGAGACGATGGAGCCCGGAGGAGCTGGTGGGCCGACGGCCGACAACGGAGACGAGGGAGCACAGAGCCGGGGTGGAGCCGCAGGGTCGGAGGGCCGAGGTGGAGTCCAGGACTCTGAGACTGGAGGTGATGGTGAGGGATCCCTCAGTCTGGACACCGATGGAGACTGGCAGTCCCACGGCAAGTCCTCTGTACCGAAGGTGGGATGTGGGTGAGCAGAGGGACTGTCAGGAGACAGAGGTGGCGGGACTGGAGCAGCAGGGAGGGTGGGTGGGAACAGTCCATGCATGAGCTCCGTGACCAGAACCGGGCAGACAGGAATCTCAGGACGACTGGATGGAACCAGCGGAGTCTCTGGAAGGCTGGGCGGAACCAGCGGAGGCTCTGGAAGGCTGGGCTGAACCAGCGGAGGCTCTGGAAGGCTGGGCTGAACCAGCGGAGGCTCTGGAAGGCTGGGCTGAACCAGCGGAGTCTCTGGAAGGCAGGGCTGAACCAGCGGAGTCTCTGGAAGGCTGGGCGGAACCAGCGGAGTCTCTGGAAGGCTGGGCGGAACCAGCGGAGTCTCTGGAAGGCTGGGCGGAACCAGCGGAGTCTCTGGAAGGCTGGGCTGAACCAGCGGAGTCTCTGGAAGACTGGGCGGAACCAGCGGAGTCTCTGGAAGGCTGGGCGGAACCAGCGGAGTCTCTGGAAGGCTGGGCGGAACCAGCGGAGGCTCTGGAAGGCTGGGCGGAACCAGCGGAGGCTCTGGAAGGCTGGGCGGAACCAGCGGAGGCTCTGGAAGGCTGGGCTGAACCAGCGGAGGCTCTGGAAGGCTGGGCTGAACCAGCGGAGTCTCTGGAAGGCTGTCTTGAGGAGCGGGCTCTGGACGTCGCTCTTGTGAAGCGGGCTCTGGACGACGCTCTTGTGAAGCGGGCTCTGGACGACGCTCTTGTGAAGCGGGCTCTGGACAACGCTCTTGAGGAGCGGGCTCTGGAGAACTGGACGACCCCAGCGGAGATTCAGGAGGGCTGGGCGTCTCCAGCGGAGGCTCTGGAAGGCTGGGCGGAACCAGCGGAGGCTCTGGAAGGCTGGGCTGAACCAGCGGAGGCTCTGGAAGGCTGGGCTGAACCAGCGGAGGCTCTGGAAGGCTGGGCTGAACCAGCGGAGTCTCTGGAAGGCTGGGCGGAACCAGCGGAGGCTCTGGAAGGCTGGGCTGAACCAGCGGAGGCTCTGGAAGGCTGGGCTGAACCAGCGGAGTCTCTGGAAGGCTGTCTTGAGGAGGGTCAGAGACGTGCGGATCCATTTGCAGCATTTATTGAGAATCGTCAACAAGCAAGAGTAATCACCGGAAAACAGGAACAACGTAGGAAATCCAGTAAACAGTTCGATACTCAGGCAATGGTCGCAATGGCAGGTAGCAGGAATCGTCAACGGGGTACACAGTCCAGAGTCATACACAGAGAATCCAACACAGAGATAAACGCTTAGAATTACGACCATAGGAACAATAAGACTTCGCAAGGTGGCTGTGTGTGTGAGTGGCTTAAATGCAGACAGTGTGATGAGGTGCAGCTGTGAACAGTAATCAGTAAAGTGAGAGCAGGTGAATGCAGTGATTAGAGCAGTGGCTTGTGGGGAATGAAGTCCATGAAGTGTGGTGCAAGAGTACATGAAGACAGGATAGACCAGATACATGACACTTGGATTGTTTTGTTTTTGTTTGTTTTTGTTTTGTTTTTTCTATGAGTTGGTGGATGTACTTGGCTCTAGCAGCTTTTAAAGCCTGTCTATAGCTGGACATACTGTTTTTCCATGCAATTCTAAAAACTTCCAAGTTAGTTTTTCTCCATTTAGGCTCAAGATTACGAGTTTCTTTTTTTAGAGAATGGGTATTACTGTTGTACCATGGCACAGTACGTTTTTCTCTAACCTTTTTTAGCTTGGTGGGGACAACAGCTTCTAATGTATTAGAGAAGATAGTGCCTAGTCATTTTGTCTAGTTCATTTGTATTTATGGGTACACAGAGCAGCTGAGATAAGTCAGGCAGGTTATTTGTGAATCTATCTTTGGTAGCAGGAACAATAGTTCTGCCCAGACGATAGCGCGGAGCTATATACTTAATATCAGTAATACGCAGCATGCACGATACAAGGAAATTAACGGTAACATCATCGCTTTGAGGTACGATATCTATATCAGTAAGATCAAGTCCATGTGATATAATTAGATCTAGTGTATGATTAAAATGATGAGTGGGTCTGGTGACGTTTTGCTTGACTCCAAAAGAGTTTATCAGGTCAGTAAACGCAAGTCCTAACGCATCATTTGTATTGCATTTGTACATCAACATGAATGTTAAAATCCCCAGCAATTAACGTTTTATCAAAATTAACCAATAGGTCTGAGAGGAAATCTGCAAATTCTTTTAGGAAATCTGTATATGGCCCTGGAGGTCTATACACAGTAGCCAGAGCAAGAGATAGGAGAGATTTCTTTTGCATATCTGACAGAGTAACATTAAGTAGAAGTACTTCAAATGAATTAAACCTGTACCCTGTTTTCTGAGTAACATTGAAAATATCACTATATATTGTTGCAACACCACCGCCACGACCAATCTGACGAGGCTCATGCTTATAACAGTAGTTTGGTGGAGTAGACTTATTCAGACCAATATAGTCGTTTGGTTTTAGCCAAGTTTCAGTTAAGCAGAGTACATCAAAGCTATTATCCATGATCACTTCATTTACAATAAGTGCTTTGGGTGCGAGTGATCTAATGTTTAGAAGCCCAAGCTTTAAAAATTGTTTTTGTTCATTTATTGTGCATTTTTCTGGTTTAATCAGGATTATATTTTTTCTAGATCCTGCATTAAATTTTTGTTTTGACCTCACTATTCGAGGAACAGACACAGTCTTTATAGATTGGACAGCACCAGTACTACCGTTTAAATGTGCAGAACAAAAGCCATCGTCGCAACTATTTGAAGAATTGCTTACTAGTCAAATGGAGCACAGCGTCCTGGAGACACTCCCCATTTAGCGACATTCCCCAGATATTTGAATTCTGAACAGCCGCAATACGTACCTTAAGCAGCCTAATAAAAACGCAGCAATATGTGCCTGTACCAACGTAATAAAAATGTACCATGGTCACATATTGAATGTGTGTTTTAGCACCACTAAAACACACATTTCACTTTGAAACTGTCACAAAACGTGCAGTAAGGTATTGCACAAATGTATATAGAGGCACATATTTCCAATAAGCCTGGGTTGCTTTCATTGTTTGGTTAAAAAAAACACTTTTACTTTTTTCTTTTTCCGTATTTAAGTGCTATAACGGTGCATTTAACAACCCAGAAAATGTGCAAAAGGACATCCCAGTAACTTTGTATTGGTAAGCCTTTTTTTTTTTTTTTTTTTTTTGCAAAGCTCTTCTTTTTTAAGCGCAATAAGATATGAAAGAGAACTTAGTTTAGTACTCACATGCTGTGTGACAGCTGCTTTCTGTCCATGTGCTTTGGATGTGTGCGCTCAGAAAAACATATATGTGGCCTTGGACCACAAAACCAGTCATAAGGTTCAATTTTTTGAAATTGACATTTATACATCATCTTAATGCTGAATAAATAAGCTTTCCGTTGATGTATGGTTTGTTAAGATAGCATGATATTTGTCCAAGATACAACTATTTGAAAATCTGGAATCTGAGGGAGCAAAAAAATCCAAATGTTGAGAAAATCGCCTTTAAAGTTGTCCAAATGAAGTTCTTAGCAATGCATATTACTGATCAAAAATTAAGTTTTGATATATTTACAGTAGGAAATTTACTAAATATCTTCATGAAACATGATCTTTACTTAATATCCTAATGATTTTTGGCCTAAAAGAAAAATCGATAATTTTGACCCAAACAGTGTATTTTTGGCTATTGCTACAAATATACCCGTGCTACTTAAGACTGGTTTTGTGGTCCAGGGTCACATATATAAAGTTTAAACTAATATGGCTTTAAAACTCATGATTTCCGCGTGATAGACATGATAACCACAACTAAACAGATGTTTGTTTGTTTGTTTGTTTGTTTTGGCAGAATATCAGAGGCAGGGAGCAGAAAACAACAACAACAAAAAAGATACAATTTTCAAAATGATAAAATAAATTATCTATAATGTATTTTGAGCTGAAACTTCACAGACACAATCTGGGGACACCTGAGACTCATATTACATATTGTAAAAAATGGGCATAATGGGTAACTTTTAAATCATTTTAATTGTTGTCTGAACTATTCCTGTAACAAAGACATTTAGTAGAATGTCAGATTTTGTGCATTACGAGCCTATACAAAAAGGACTGCAATTCAAAAGTTTGGATTCAGTGTGATTTTTAAAAATATTTTTCTAGTTTTCTGTTGTAAGTTTTAGAATTTTCAGCCGCCGTTATTTCAGTGCAACGTGCAGTGCAAGAAAGAAAACAGTTATCAATGTTAAAAGCAGATGTTCTGTGTAATATTTTGTGGAAACCATATTTTTTCTTTGATGAATAGAACATTTGAAATAACAGCATTTATTTGAAATTGATTTTTTTTTACAATGTAAAAGTTTGTGTACTGTCACTTTTGATCCATTTAATCATGAATGCATTGCTGAATAAAAGTATAAAAGTTATTTCAAAAAATAATCTTACTGATGCAAAACTAAACAGTGGTGCACGATAGCTTTGTGTAAGAAAGAGATTGAAATTGAAGTTGCTTGCCAAGTTTATGCTATAACCTTTTGATGTGTTCCACAGAAAAATAGAAAGTCATACAACTTTCAAAACTTTATGAGGGTGAGTAAATAATGACAGAATTTTCATTTTGAGGGATGAACTCACTCATAAACACATTTATTTATGCTAAAGCAACATAAGACTACTACACTTGCTACCCTGCTATCCCTGAATTTCCCCATGTAGAAAATGATGGCTTGCATTATATGCATTCCATTTAACCCATGTTTCATCCCTGCACTCCTCCTTTTTTCCCTCTTTTACCTGACATAAAATGATAGATTTAACATTGGAGCAAGGGAGAGGGAAAATAATCTAAAGTGACAAGGTTTCATCAGAAGAGTTTGCTGTGCAGGGAGAAGGATCTGCATCCTGATGGTGTCTATCAGCAGATCTCAACAGAATGTGCACGCCTGTGATCATGGGCAACCCATGAGCAAACCCTGCCCCCAAAACAACACCACAACCCTCCGCTCAGCTGTGAGCTTCTGAAAAGTCCATTTGAAGACCAAAAGGAACAGTTAACCCTAAAAAATGGTTTGTTTCTTTATTGAAACAGATTTAGAAAAAAATTGTTTTCACAGTAATCCACAAGCAATTCGCAGAACTCTAACATTTAATGTCTTGTAAAGCGAAAAGCTGCATTTTTGTAATAAACAAATCCATCAAGACGTTTTTAATGTTCAGACGAGTCTTCTGTCTATAATATTGCTTTCTCTAGTGAAATAGTAATTTAATGAATTAGGAGAGAAATATGTACAGATCAAGCACCGTTTATAAGTGGAAACAGCTGTAAACAAATGTTGGTGAACCTTAAGGATTATGGACTATTTTTATTGTAATGTTTTTATTAGCTGTTTGGACTCTAATTCTGATGGCACCCAGTCGCTGCAGAGGCAACATAGGTATTTGGCAATATTTGGCAATATTATTGATTTGATTGCACAGATGATATTGGTAGAGTTGCTAATAATAAAAGTGATTGCATGACCATATAATGAGGTGATTTAATTTGATAGTTTTCAGTCACATGACTGGCACGGAGACATGGAGAAAAAAAAAAAAAACATCCATAAAACTGCAGCACAGGCCTGTTCATTTTCCATCTGTTTCACTTGTGATCCATATACCACCTGCTGCAGTATTTCAATCACTAAATACAGCAGGACATTGAAAAAAAGCTTAATGTTAAAAACATTTAATGTGCCATTCAATATATTCCTTATTGGTGAAGCATACTACAGTATATACAGACAAGAAGATGATTTCACAATGTAGCACATTATGTTTATATTCCACATATAAACATAATGTGCTAAATTGCAAGTTAAGTGTTTTCTTTGCGTGTTATGTTCTTATTCTGGGTTCACCAGCTTGATTTTATAAATAAGGTGTATACTTAAAGTCCCCCTGAAATCAAAATTAAAGTTTTTTGGCTTTTAGTATGAATATATTAGCCTTAAGATTATCTATAAGCTAGTGTGCTTCAAAACAACGACAAAATGTGCTTTTACAAGATATGGGCATTCAAAACTTACAGTCTCGTCACTTCCGCCAATATGAATCAACGATTTTGATGATATCACCGTGCACTTCAGTTTCTCATCAAACGTTCTGTCCAATCAAATGCTCTCTAGAGTCCATAGTGTCCCACCCCCTACACAGAGGCGCAATAACACGGAGCGAATCATATGTACGATCGGCATGTCTTAAACTACACAGCCTCAGCATGATTATGATCACTATTTTGTTTTAGCAGGGCGGGGCTCGGCGATATTGTTTTAGTTAAAAGTACGTCACCACATAGAATAACGCTGCGTGTTTCAAGGCACTTCAGTGGACCTTTAAATTGGTCCTCCAGTATCACTGTTGACATTAGGCAATTTCTTTATAATGGTTTTCTATGAAAATATGCCTTTCACGTGTTGCATTTAAATTCTGGGTGCATCTGTTTGTCTGTATATAGTATGCATTAATAAGGTATAGGCTATATACTGAATTTGAATTATTTAATATCGCTGTCTTAGTATATTAGTACTTAGTACAAACCTGGTACAAAATTAAATGATGGCCAGTGGCGGAAAGCCTTGTTTTGCCCTCCAGGGTGACTTGTATCATGTGAAAACTATGAACTGGTTAACATGACTATTTAATGGGTTCATTCTTTTTGTTCTGTCATATATCAGTGCAAAGAAATTAAATAAAAAAAACAGTTTTTAACTTTTTGGCTATAAAGTAAAGGATAATACTTTATTCAAGTATGTTCATCAGTGTGGCCCCCTCAGGGACTGGAGCATAATGAGTTTTAAAAACAAAATTAATAAATATAAATAGCACTTGTATGTACTTTTTAATTTTTAATCTAAACAATTCTTAAATATTATAAAAGTTTCTCAACTGAAGGGTTGTGACCCAAATAGTATGCATCCTTTTGATAGGACTGTGAAAAAGCAATGCTAAATAATAAAATATTGAAATGTGACCCTGAACCACAAAACCAGTCATAAGGGTATTTTTTAGATTTATACATCTGGATAAATAAGCTTTCCAATAATGTATGGTATGTTAGGATAGGACAATATTTGGCCGATATACAACTAGTTGAAAATCTGGAATCTGAGGGTGCAAAAAAATCAAAATACTGAGAAAATCGCCTTTAAAGGTGCCATAGAATGCATTGATACAATATTTTAAATTGTTCTCTGATATCTACATAGAAGGTATATGGCATAGGAAAGGGCAAAAAATCTCCAGAAACGGTTTTACAGGTCCATTTACAACCCTTGGATTTGTCCCTAGAATGAAATGGTCTGTTATTACCTTATTTGGAAGGTTCATGAATAATAATGAAGAGCTCTGCTCTGATTAGCAGAGCGGCTCATTCAGTAGCTCGTACATGGAGGAAAATATATATTTAATCACGGAGCTCGAGTCGCTATAATGCGGCTCATTGAAACTGCCGTTTTGAATGCACGATCATTTTACTTTCACTTATGTGATCGCATGTGCTCTGTGTAATGTTATACTACAGCGGCAGTACTTACCACATAATTTACAAGTTTAGATGCTTGTTACTGATGCTCAGGATCTGTAAATACTGTAATTCGCCATCGTCCGCGCAGCCATCTCTCTGTTTATGTGGTAAGTGAAATCTTATGTACTGCAATGTAACAGGCTACCGCTAGCATTAAGTTAACTATGTCCCTTCAGTGGCTCGCCTTATTTTATTAGAACGCCTTGTTTGTTTTCCTTGCATTTCTATGTACAGACACAAACCCATTCCTGCACTTAACATCTTCTGCACAACCTGGAACATAACATTTATTCCTGTGATCTGCCATTTTCACTATTGTCCTCGCTTTGTTTTTTTTTTGTTTTTTTTTTTCACAATAGCCTGGCTGCAGAACTTATGATGATTCGGCTATGCAAATGTTGGGGGGCGTAACTATTAACAATCGCGACTCTTATGTAATAGTCACTGTTATGTTGGAATTGGCCTATTTTTCAGTGGTCTTTTGCAAACACCAGATTTATATAAGAAGGAGGAAAGTTTTCAGAGGTGTTTGAGACTTATGGTGTGTCATGTCCATGTACAGAACTATTATTATTCAACTATGCCAAGGTAAATACAGTTTTTCATTCTATGGCACCTTTAAAAGTTGTCCGAATGAAGTTCTTAGCAATGCGTATTACTAATCAAAAATTAAGTTTTGATATATTTATGCTAGTAAATTTACAAAACATCTTCATGGAACATGATCTGTACTTAATATCCTGATTTTTGGCTTAAAAGAAAAATCGATAATTTTGACCCATACAATGTATTGTTGGCTATTGCTACAAATATACTTGTGCTATTTATGACTGGTATGTGGTCCAGGGTCACAAATTATTAGTATTTTTTTCAATATTTTTTATCGCATTATTTCTTTAGATAAAATATAAAACACCAATGCATATAGTGCATAGTTACAATAGTAAAAATAAATTTATCAACTTTTTTCTGTCAACATAAAAGGCAGTACATAATTTTTACAGTGCTTTTGAGTCTTGAGAAGGCAAAAAAAAACAGCCGAGAAAAAATGCTATACATCAATTACATTACTGTACTCAAGGTTTGCATTTTTTTTTTTTACGTATTAATGGCAAATTGCTCTATATCTTCTTTCTCTCTTTTCTCTCAAGGCTATATACAAGAGCTTCTTTTTTCGCACCATGCTGACATGCTGAGTCTTTCGAGTTTTGATAAAACTGTTGTTGTACACTTGAGAGATAGACAGTTCTGTTGATTACAATGAGAGTGGTTTAGTTTTGTCACGTCGGGTGGCTTGTTTGCAGCATTTTTTTTTCTATAAAAGCATGTGATGCTGAAATTAAAGCTGACAAAGTGCATGCTTTGTACACTACTGTAAGTTTTTTTTTTTTTTTTGACTAAATTTATGAATGAAAGAAAATCATTTAAAACAGCAAGGGCAAATCAAATTAAGCAAAAAATGTATCATGTTTGCATAAAAATAATACAGAACAGAACTTTTTTCAACACTGAAGACACTGAAGACTGGAGTAATGGCTGCTTTGACATCAGGGATAATTTAAATTTTAAAATACAGTATGTCAAGATATCAAAGCATTTATTTTAAATTGCAATAATGTTTCACCATATTTCATTTTTTTCTGTATTTTTGACCAAGTAACCTTTGTGGGGGGGCTTGGTGAGCATGACAGATTTCGTTCAAAAACTTTAAAAAGTCTTACCGACCCCAAAGAAAAAGAAGTGCTGTGCCCAGTATTCCTCTAATATTCCAGCGGTTCCTCCATTAAGGTGTATATATACGTTGCTAGAACGTTATATGAGTGCATGTCAAATACACGTCTGTGTTTCTGTGTGGTACTTTTCGCTTGACGTGCGCTGAAGTTGACAGTGTGATTTGTGCTGCACCTTAGGGCTCACTCAGAACACAAAGGCCGTGTCTCTCACCGCTATTTCCAGCAGGCACTGGCAAGGTCAGCCGTCCTCCTTAATGCATGTCCAACAAAAGAGCCAATTTAGGAGCCATCAGGCCTCGGCCGGCCCCCAGGCTCTCTCCGCTTAACTGTTATGAATCCCGTCAACTCTGTAATGGGAATGAGCCTCCGATTAAAACACTGCTTTTCTTCATCCGAGCAGCAATAAGAGACCCATTTCCCGACACACGGAGAGAGACACACTCGCACAGGCACACAAACACAGACTAGAGACTCCCAGTGAGGTTCTCGGGCCAATAAAAATCGGTCGTTGGCCGCACATCAGATAGAGAAACACATTTCAAAATGAAATTTTCATCTTGCAAACCGAATTTGAGCACCATCACACGTGTAAATTGTGAGCATGGCAACCCACTGACTGAGCCTTGATGGAAATCTACAGCCCACACTCTTAAGCTTAACAGACATTCCCATTCAAACCTGTGAGAGCTTATTGACTGCCTCGGCATAGACACTGTCACCTGACATTTCACTAAGCTGCTGTCAAACACTCAAAAGTATTGTGTCACCTGTCATAAACCGCAATGTGTTGGAGTGCCACCTCTTACGTAAAAGTAAATATTTCAGTTTAGATTTCACAGACATTAGCTCATAAAGTACCTCAAAAGTGCACATTAATTCTGCCTGTCCGATCAGTCCTCATCTGAGGTGATGAAGATACGTGCTGCTTGGACACTCTGACATTATCATGTCCAGAGGCTGATGAGAAGTGTGAGAGAAACTGTGGAGTAGCTGGGGTTGAAGCTGTCAGGTTAGTTGATCAGATGTCCACTGCAGGCAGCAGGAAGCTGAATTAAAGCTGAGGAAATGAAAAGCGACAGCGTGATGAAGTTGTTGGTAATAAATACGACCGTATCAGACACACAGCTCTCTGACTTAAGCTCACAGGAATATATCCGTTTATTTTTAAAGACCTGCTTGACAAGAACACTTTTCTTTGTTCTAGTGCTGAATTTCCTTTTGAAACAGGAAGTTTAGAGGGCAGACACCTTCACTGTGAACCACAATTTGCCAGCCTGGTCTCATTGTTTATATGTAGGTTTTATGTCACATTCCAAGCAAATCGTTACCCGTGTTCTTCCAAACTTTTACCCATGAAAGTGCACTGGAATGGCAGTCAAACTCGTACTAGATCGATGTACTCCCAGTTACGCGCTCTGATGTCACATAGCCCTCGAAACAACAATGGCAGCCCCTACGGATACAGTGTTTATATAAGTGGTACACAGTGAGAAATAGACTTTAGGACAATATAACGTTGCAATCAAATTAATAATAATATAATAATAAATAAATAATACACACACAATTATGTATTACGATGTTATGTGTCTGAAACAATAAGTATATCGCCACATGGAAATGTTGGGCATAGCTAAAGTTAAGGTAGCGTTAAGTAAACCTGAACTTGACCATGTAAATGAGCATGCTTATAAAAAAAATATGTAATGTACAACATGCTGGTTTGTTTACATCTAGCTACCACAATTCCTTGCACTCGTCGTTCACAATTCCTTGAGTCGTGGTTTGAAGTCGTGACTTACAGGCTCAAAAACCTGTCTGGAACTCAGCATAAGTATTGTAACAGAATGAAATGTCTTTCGCAGTTTTTTTTTTTTTTTTATCCATAGAATAATGGAAATAAAATTCTGTGTCTAGTGGAGCTACAGGGCACTAGAGGGCGCTTGTTAGACACACCTGGAATGCATATTAGGTGAGTGGTTGTATGAAGAAGTAGATTCAGTCATGGTAGAGGGAACGCATGGTCCTTTGGAGCTACCTCAAACTGTTTTGTTCTGTTTGGGAAACCTTTCTTTTTAAGCTCAGCCTAAGGACTTCTTTATTGCATGGATACATGCCTTGTTTGGGCTTGCTGTTGATTAAGATTTTCCCTTTTTGGATACCATCAGTATGAAGTTTCATTCCTTTCGTGAAATCATCTCCCAGTCGTTATATCGACGCAAAAGTAGATTAACATATTTCAACGCACTCTATGTTTTTCTTCTGACTCAGTAACCAGTTTTTTTTCTAAAGCTTAACTTAAGGAACGGATCATCATTCAACAGCTAAGACATCTTTTTTTGAGAAAAAAAACAAAAAAACATTGTGGGTTTCTTAACTTTATTCTTGGGTACATTATTCTTTAATTGTACGTATTTTCCATGCAAGAAATTAAAGAAATATATATATATAGAACGCACATTTGCTGGGGTTAGTATTTCACTTCGTTTAATCCTAGTGGTTAACCCTCTCATGTGAC
Source organism: Garra rufa (assembly GCF_049309525.1). NCBI lineage: Eukaryota > Metazoa > Chordata > Actinopteri > Cypriniformes > Cyprinidae > Garra > Garra rufa. Next base: position 24,920,871 of record NC_133376.1, read on the forward strand.
TACTTTAAGTAAAACGATGAAAAGAGCTGAAAGATGAGAGATCGAAAAACAAGCTAAAGCGGCATGCTTGCGGTTGCGTTTTTACGTCACATTTGCTTTTGTTCATACTATCATGTAGGTTTAGGTGTAGTACAGATGGTACATTTTTTTTAAATGTCACGGAGCATTAAAGTTATAACACCACTCAACGGACATTTCAAGTCAGAACTGTGGTGACACGTGCAAAACCAATGTCACATAAAACATACCATATGTTCGTTAATCTGTTCCAGGAAAAGAAAAAAACAAACACTCTTATAGCGCCACTCAGTGGACATTTCACATAAAATATGTCACGAAACATGTATTTCGCATCTTGAGAAAAAGTTCCTACAGGTACGTTTTTGTCATGAGATCTGGGAAATTACCATTTTAATAACAAAATAGCATTAAAAAGATATTATTATAGTCGGTAATTCCACTCCTCTAAACCTAACCATAACTATTTCGTATAAAGAAAAACATGACAATCCCATTTCAAAATAACTTTTTCAGCTTTATTTACAATTTTGGTCTTACAACATTAAACCAATGAAAGAAAAAACTCAACAGAATAGAATAACAGGGTTGGAAAAGTCATCAGTCCCTTGATTTAATACTTATTTTGCTTTAATTGCAGCCATCTGTCTTTTTGTATATGTCTAGCTTTGCACACCTTGAATGGGGAATATTTGCCCATTCTTCCTTGCAGAATTGCTCAAGTTCAGACAAATTCTCTGGTGAGTGGCAATGGACTGTTCTATTCAAATCCATCCACAGATTTTCGATTGAATTTAAGTCAGGGCTCTGACTTGGCCACTCAAGGACATTCATCTTCTTATCCTTCTTAAGCCATTTCTTTGTTGTTTTGGCAGTATGTTTAAGGTCATTGTTGTGTTGGAAGGTCAATGACCTGCCCATCTTCAGCTGTCTAACAGAGAGATACAAGTTTTCCTCAAGAATTTGAATGTACTTGGCAGCATCCATTTTCCCTTCAATACTGACCAATTTCCCAATCCCAGTTGAAGAGAAACACCCCCACAACATAATGCTGCCACCACCAGGCTTCACAGTAAGTATGGTGTGTTTTGGGTGATGTGCAGTATTTGCTTTTCGCCAAACATAGCATTTGGAGTTCAGTCCAAAAAGGTCAATTCTGCTCTCATCAGACCATAGCATACCTTTTGACAGAAGGTATGACTCTTCCAAATGTGTTTTTACATAGCGCAAATGAGATACGTTTTTAAGAAATGCTTCTTTCGTGACATACAGGCCAGCTTTGTGGAAAGCTTGGGAGTTGTCACATGCACAAAACCAGACCCAGCTATCAAACCTTGTAAGTCTTTCAAAGTTGGTAGCTTCTTTTATCAATGTCCTCCTGGCTGTGTCATCCACTTTGGACAGACGACCTGATCTAGGCAATGTGCTGGTGGTGCCATACGCTTTCCACATCTTAATGATGCTCTGAACAGTACTCCGAGGGATAGCTAAAGCCTTTGAAATGTTTTTGTAGCCTTCTCCTAACTTGTGCCTTTTTACAAATTCTTCCCGGAGGTATTTTGAAAGCACTTTCCCAACCATGGTGAATTCTTTGCAAAACCATGCACTACTAACACTGGAATCTTCAAAAAACAGCTTGTTTTATTCTGAAGTAACCAACACCACTACCATTGATTATTGATTCAGGTTGGACAATTAGCCTGGTGTTTAATCTGGAAGTTGAATGCATGCAACTCAGCATAAGGTTTCTATAATCTAGGAGGTTCTATACTCTAAAGGGCTGATCACTTTATCAAACCAGGCATTTCACTGATTAATTTTTAATAATCCTCCAGAATCTTTTAAAATTATATATTTAGTTTAATGATTAGGGTTGTAATGTGTGCATGCAGCTAAAAAAAAACATAATTTATTTTATTTTTCATAATGTAATATGACAAAAGGTAAAGGTTTTTACAGGGTATGAGGATTTTCTATACACTCTTAAAAATAAAGGTGCTTTAAAAGGTTCTTCACAGCAATGCCATAGAAGAACCACTTTTGGTTCCACAAAGAACCATTCAGTCAAAGATTCTTTAAAGAACCATCTCTTACTTATCTTTTTATTCTTTTGTCACAAAGAACCTTTTGTGAAACAGAAAGGTTCTTCAGATGTTGAAGGTTCTTAATGAAACCATTTAAACAAAAAGGGCATCGTGAAGCACCTTTATTTTTAAGAGTGTAGGCACTGTATTTCTGTACAACATAAAGAAAAACATGACTGACAAATAAGTGCAATCACAATAATTTCTTGCAAAAAATATCAAATACCAAAAGTAATCCAAATGATGATGCATTGCAGCTGCAGTCCTCTCTGGTGGAATACACAAGCCAATGAGCTTTCAATTTACTGCAATAAAACCTGTCATAAATCTTTTAGAAGTGGCAGTTTTGAATTTGTTTTTTCTGAGAATTAAATATATAGAGATAACTATAAACAAACATTTCTTTATCAGTTCACTATGAGATTCAATGGTATATTTTTAGAGAGCATATTTGTGTATCCTGTCCATATTTGAGACTAACAGGGGGTATGAATATCCACTCCCACTCCCATGATTTGCCAACAGTGCTCAACGGTTGCCTCCTCTAAATAGAGATCAAGGTCAAACACAAATGTTATTGAAATGAGAGGTAGGCTGCAGTCGGCCAGAGGTGTCCAGTGACTTTGCATGTGTATTTGACATTCAAACGCATGGCTGAACCACATCCTAATGGTCTGTGGTCATGGGTTTCACAGCCTAAGTAGTGTTCAAAGCCAGTGCTTTACACTTTTAAATGATAGGTGAGAAGAAACGTGAGGTGGGTGAAAAGAAGGAAAATGACAAAGGGATTGTTAGTCAGTCAAACCCAGCAACATATTGTCACCTATTGTCTTTTTTGTTTGTTTATTTGTTTGTTGCTGTTGTTTTGTTGTCAGTGAGTTGGTGATAAACAAGGGTGAGGCATGAAGAAGCTTCACTGGCACACGCTTCATCCATATACAACACCCGTGCCATGAGTCAGTTCACACGCTCTTCATGCAGACAGAGGTGAGTCAGTGAGTGACAGAGGCGACCCTGCCGCTGCGCCTCCCTCTCCTCCTCAACACCTGTCAGTCATTCTAATGGCTGTCACACGCCTCCCCACTGTCCGGCTCTCGCCTGTCATGAAACTGCCATGAGCACATCCATGGAATGATGCCGGGAATGGGAATTTCAATGGGAAAGTGAATGCATTTATTTTTGTCATCTACTTTTTTTATTTAATTTTATTTATTTATTTTTATGTATTAGTGAGAATGAAATCAAACCATGTTTACTTTTTTTTATGCGCATTCATTGATGATTAATATTTTTTTTAAATGTTTACCTTTATAATCTTTCATCAAAATTTAATAATTTGCTTCACCTAGAAACCACCTGACTCCATTCTGGTATATAAAATATAAAATCCTTCCACTTTTCACAATCTAATCAGTTTCTGAGGGAATGGGAATTTAATCAAAGTGAAACTGTTTATTTTGTTGTCTTGTTTTATTTTATTTTATCTTAGAAAAAAAAAATCTAGCCATTTATTTATTTTTAATGCACATTTTGGTTTGTAAAAAGAAAAGAAAGGTAGTATTCTATAATATTGTATTATAACAACAACAACAACAACAACAATTATTACTATTATTTAAAAAAAATATATGAAAATGTGTTAGTTTTCAGTATTTTAATATTTACCATTTTTAATATTTTTAATTATTATTAGATTTTATTTATTTAGAATGAAATAAGGCCCCATGCTATTTTTTTTTTTTCATTGAATAACCTGTTTCACTCATAAATATATCTGTCTACAAAAGCAAAACTGGTTATGAATTGCTTTTCACACTTTACACAAATGACTGAGCAAACGCAGCAGATATCAAAGGTCTAAAGGATGTGTGTGTGTGTGTGTGTGTGTGTGTGTGTGTGTGTGTGTGTGTGTGTGTGTGTGTGTGTGTGTGTGTGTGTGTGTGTGTGTGTGTGTGTGTGTGTGTGTGTGTGTGTGTGTGTGTGTATGTGTGTGTGTAAGCAAAGGTAGAGAACAGTGGACTTTGTGGCCCTGGTGAGTTCTGTAGATCTCCCAAAATACTTACCACTAGTATATTCACTTTATGAAAAGTTAAACACCTACCCACACACACACATACACACACACACACACACACAAAACACACATAAACGCATTCCTAACCTTCCGTGGCCACGCTGTGTGGAAGACTCATCAAATGTCACATGCGCTAATCAGACATTCTACTTCCTCTTTTACAGAGAAAACACAAAGACAGATACACTGCATCACCTTTTAATTAAAATATATTCCATGTCACCATGGCTGAAAGGTGTTTTTGGAATATGTGGCATGGTGCAGAGTGAGGGGTAAATATTGACTTTCTGATTGGAGTTTTAAAGGCACTTTCAAAAGTTACAGTTGAGAGGGTCTCTGCTCTCTGTAGAGGCTTTGAGTGAAGGCCTTTATTTAAACCGGACTTCAGCATCCGAAAATAATGTTCTCCACTCAGAGTAAAGTTGCTTAGAGTCTCACAGGGCCACCATCCCAGGTGTGTTGACAGATGTGTGTGTGAACAAGTGTGGATGTGTAATTGGAGCAGAACCACCAAGCAGTTTAACTTGGGCCCCACCTGGACCCAACCTTCATTTAAAAACCATCCCACCGGAGCTCCGGAGCCATCTACAGAGAAATACCTTTAAAAATACTTTCACAATTAAAAAATAAAATATATGATGGGAGCAGCTTGGCAAGATGAAATCCCTTGTATGGAGGTAATAATTTCTGACCTTATTAAATTAATTAAACGCATGTTTCCTATTATGGCGTAAGGCTAAAAAAAAAATGGAGATTACAACGGCAGCCCTCGAGACAGGCACGGTGATGAGACGAGTGTAACGAACACACATACGCACACGCTAAACTCACTGGCTTATTAAATTTGTGTCTCTTTCCTTGGACGGCACATTAATTGTCATACATGTCATTAAATTCAGCCTGGTTTTGCTACGCTTCACGGATACTTGGGCTCACGCGCACACACAAACTCTGCACATATTGAAGGACAGCCTGTGTATTTAGACAATTGGCAAGTTAAAAGAAATGATTTTCCTCATTAATGTGGCTCCTTGCTCTGTATTTGCTACCATGTTTATCTGTCAAACCTCCATGTTTTACCCTCATTACACGCACAACTGTCTTGTCAAGGAAAAGAAACAGAGGTCAAAGAAGAAAGTGTCTATGCTATTTCTGATAGAAACACTGTATTTGATGTTTATACTGAGCATTTTACATTAATGAACAGTGGCTTACACAACACTCAGTTAGCTCATTATAACTGGCATACACGTTTACTCATGAATGTTTACATTTGTGTTAAATGAGCTAAAATTGAACATATAGTTGTAACTGTGTTTTTTTTTTTTCAACATTAAAATACTTTGACATTCCTAATTTAATGTGGAGAAACACATGTACGCCATTTGTGGATTGAATTCTCCAAAAGTAAACACTCAAACTGTGGTGATTTCAAAACATTCTGCTGTTTGTTAAGCTGCCCAGCAACAGCAACAATTGCTCAACCAATAGGGTGGGTTTGGGGCGGGGCTATACGTTTCTCTGACCAATGAGGTGTTGTTCAGGGAAACCTGTTCGAAAACAGTCACTATTTAATGCTGAAATAACACTTAAAAGAGATAGTTCACCCAAAAATGAAAATTATATAATTAATTACTCATGTCATTCCAAACCTGTAAGACCTTTGTTCATCTTCGGAACACAACACAAATTAAGATATTTTTGATGAAATCTGAGAGCTTTCTAACCCTGCATAGACAGCAACACATACCATGTTCAAGGCCCAGAAAGGTACTAAGGATATTGTTAAAATACTCCATGTGACAACAGTGGTTCAACCTTTATTTTATGAAGCTACTAGAAAACATTTTGTGCACAGAAAAAAGTTCCCTTTAACTATTAGTATTGGCGTTGGGAAAATAAAAACCTTAATATAGGTTTATATATATATATATAGGCTCATTAGTAAAAACTGTAAAAGTACATGCAAATCTCTATATTATGCAGAATACTCAAGTCAAATGTTATCTATACCATGAAATTATTCACTGAGCCGCATACGCACACACATAAATGCAGTTCCTTTGTGACATTGGGGGTCTAATGATGGTTTGTGGTAAACAATAGTCCACAGCGCTCTCTGTGCTCCTCATCAGCGCAGAGGAATTAGAATTTTAGGTTAATTAAAAGAGTTAATTATCATGAATACAACAATAATTAATTCTAAAAGTATATTTGAATTAATTATCGATTGAATTAATTAAGAAGGGGGATAATTAAGCTATATGCAGTGTGAGAGAGAGACTCGACACAGAGAGGAACTCTGTGTGTGTGGGCAGAGATGCATAGTGACAGTATGACGCAGAATATCCTCGGCTGTGATGACAAATAACATTGTGAGCAGAATGAAAGATGGGTGGGTGTGTGTGTGGGGGGGGGGGGGCAAAATGGAGTGAGCTAAGGGAAGAGCAAAACACACACACACATACACATACAGAGAAAGACAGAGAGAGTTAACTCAATTAGACAAAACAATCTGCACCTCGCTTCTGCCCTCAAAACACACCAAACGCAAACTCATCTAATGGCTGCTTTGGATGACAAATGACACAGCGAGAGTATTTTGGGTCTACATGGGAAAGAGCGACTGACAGATAAGAGGATTCATCCAGCAGCATTCCGTGCCCTGTAACAGCTGCTACACAATCTTCCCTTCTTCCTACCCAGGCTTTTTTGTCTTCATTCATCCCTGTCACAATTTGGCTGTGAAAAACACCACTATAATTTTGGTCTTACTCACATGCTGTCCTTAGCATTTTCAGAGCCTCCCCGCCGAAGCGACTGCATATGTCGAAGTGAAAAAGTGAATGCAGAGGAGACATCACAAACGACAGTGCCAGCCAGTGTCAAGCTTGCCCATGGTTCCTTACTTTTTCATAGCTGCTGGAGACATTTGCTTTTAGTAGTCCAGCTGCCATACAAAACGACTCCAGGATGAAGAAGGGACTCTTAGAAACTTTGAGTGTTTTTTTTTTTTAATATAAAAGGCTCTGCAAAAAAGACTAACAAATAGTGGTCTCTTTAAGTAAGATGTGCGTATAGACTGCCTGCTGTCATAGATGTCTCACGGTCAATGAATGGTACTGAAAGAATGATAAAATAATGCTTGTGTATTTCAAAGCTCTACACAGTGCAGTAGATACCAGCTTAAACCCATGCACTATATTATTCTACAGTGCCTTGCAAAAGTATTCATACCCCTTTTTTTTCATGTTTTGTTATGTTGCTGCCTTATGTTAACCTGCTTTAAATTACTTTTTCCACATCAACTTATACTCCATGCACCATAATGTCAAAGCAAAAACAGAATTATCACAACTTCGTAAATTTATTAAAAAATTTAAAACCTGAAATAAGTATTCATACCTTTCACTTAGTATTTAGCTAAAACACCTTTACAGCCTCAATTTGGGTGAGATGCGACAAGTTTTGCCCATCAGCATTTGGCAATTATCTGCCATTCTGCCTCTCACCTCTTCACATCTCAAGCTCTGTTCAGCTTGGATGGGGGCAGACGCACATTTTCAGGTTTTTCCAGAAATATGTGACCCTGGACCACAAAACCAGTATTAAGTCGCTGGGGTATATTTGTAGCAATAGCCAAAAATACATTGTATGGGTCAAAATTATTGATTTTTCTTTTATGTCAAAAATCATTAGGAAATTAAGTAAAGATCATGTTCCATGAAGTTTTTTTGTAAAATTCCCACTGTAAACCTATCAAAATGTAATTTTTGATTAGTAATATGCATTGCTAAGAACTTAATTTGGACAACTTTAAAGGTGATTTTCTCAGTATTTTGATTTTTTGCACCCTTAGATTTCAGATTTTCAAATAGATGTATCTCGGCCAAATATTGTCCTATCCTAACAAACCATACATCAATAGAAAGCTTATTTATTGAGCTTTCATATGATGTTTATATCTCAGTTTTGTAAAATTTAACCTTATGACTGGTTTTGTGGTCCAGGGTCACATATATGATTGGGTTCAATCCCTGGCTCTGGCTGGGCCACTCAAGGACATTCACAGAGTTGTCCATAAGCCACTCTTGCTGTGTGCTTAGGGTCACTATCCTGTTGGAAGGTTAACCCTCTGCCCAGTCTGAGGTTCTGAATGCTCTGGACTGGGTTTTCATTAAGGCTACACTGTAAAAAAAAAAAAAAAAAATTCTATAAAATGTTCTGGAAATGTCAAGTCACGGTTATTCACTGTCTTTTACTGTTAACCATTTAACAGGTTTTTACTGTAGCATTTTTACAGTTTTTTACTTGCCGCTGAAAAACAGCCCCACAGCATGAGGCTTTTACCACCACGTTTTACTTTTGTGATGGTAGTCTGCAGGGGATGAACAGTGTCTGGTTTCCTTTAAACATGATGCTTGGAACTGGGGTTCATCAAACCAAAGAATCTTGTTTTTCACAGTCTGAGTGTCCTTTAGGTGCTTTTTTTGCAAATTCCAAGTGTGTTCTCATGTGTCTTCTTTGAAGAGAGGATTGAGTCTTGCCACGTTGCCATGCAGTGATGTTTCTCCTTCTGTAGGTTTCTTTCATCTCCACATACAATCATGGAGCTCAAATGGAGTGACCATCAGGTTCTTGGTCACCAGTCTAGCCAAAGCCCTTCTCCATCAGTTGCGCAGTTTGGCCAGAAGGCCAGCTCTAGGAAGAGTCCTGGTTTTTCTAAACTTCTTCCATTAAGGGTAATGGAGACTACATGCTTCTGTGAACTTTCAATGCAGCAGATGTTTTTCTGAACTCTTCCCTAGGTCTGTGCCTTTATGCAGTCCTGTCTCTGAGCTTTACAGGCAGCTCTTTTGACCTCAGGGCTTGGTTTTTGCTCTGATATGGATTTTCAGCTGTTAGACCTTTTATTAAGACGTGTGTGCCTTTCCAAATCATACCCAATCAATTGAATTTGCCACAGGTTAACTCCACTCGAAGTGTAGTCCACAAGCAATATGAATGCTCCTGAGCTAAATTTCCTAGATAAAGGTATGAATACTTATGGAATGGAATCATTTCAGTTTTTTTTATTTTTAATACATTTTGCAAAGATGTTAAAAACCTTTTTTTTTTTTTTTTTGCTTTGTCATTATGGTGTATGTAGTGTAGATTGTTTTGGGGAAAAAGTAATATAAAGCAGTTTAACATAAGGCAGCAACATAAAACATGAAAAAAGGAAGGCATATGAATACTTTCACAAGACACACATGAGAAAAGTTGAAGGTTTCACAGTTGACCAATAAAATATATGAATAGACGATAGAGTGATATGATAGAGTTTTTGCCAAAAAAAAAAAAAAAATTGTCTGGCCTAACAAAACATTTTAGCAATACTGTAATATCAGACACCAAATCGTTGTTATGAACAAAGCTAATTTGATATAAAAATAATAATAAAAATACAGATAATAAAGTGATATTGTAATATATTACTGAAATTTAAAATACTTTAATATATATTTAAAATGCAATTGATTCCTGTAATGCCAAAGCTGAATTTTCAGCAGCTATTATTACAGTCTTCAGTGTCACATGATACTTCAGAAATCATTCCAAGTTGCTGTTCAAGAAACATTTCCTATTACTACAAGTGCCTGGTTCAAGGTCCTTTCTTTATCCTGCTCTTTTCTTTTCTTTCCTTTTCTATCATTTCCTGTCTCTAAAACAAAACTATATAAATAACTATAACTATATAATAATATAAAAATATCACTGACATGTCATTATACATAAATATTTGGCCACCCAGTGCTGCGACTGACCAATCAGACTCAAATATTCTAGAAAGCCTTATAATAAGGCCACGTTACATAACCATTCTAATAATGCATGAGGCTACAAACTTTATGAACAAAAGGATTGAAATTAAAAATGCAGTTTTACTTAAAAGATGAGACTGTTGTAACCCACTGGGGTACAATGATTTGTGAATTACGTTGGAGCACTCTGTGCGAATTAAAACGTATAAGCCTAAAATGGGCCTCACGGGGTATAGAAAGGGGGTGGATATCTGTCCTATAGCAGGCTTAAGAGTTTCACTCTTCAGTTATGTAATTGACCACACATTAAGGTGATTCATTGTGGCTTTCTTTGCTGATTCGAGTGTTTATATCCGGGGGCTGGAGAAATAGATCCTACCTGCTGCTCTCATAGGGTGGATATGTTAGCCTTTTTCTGCTCTATAAGATTTGAGTGCTTTAGCCTTTATACTGATGATCAGAGCAAGATCGCTCTGCTCCGACTCCTCTAAAGGGAGTGTTATATGGCTAATTGAGTTTGAAATGTGCTCCGTTTGTGGTTAGATTGGACATCCCACAGGATCCATATTTTTTTTTTCTGTCTCTGCCATTTCGTGAGTGTGCACAAGGACACCGACAGGAAGGAAGCAAGGAGCTGTATGCAAATTCAGGTGAGTAGGTGGCAGAGTTTTCACCACTCATGTTGTGAGTTTGTTATACTGCCATAGATCATGTTACAGGACAGGCGGATTGGCTTTCATATAGTCACTTCTTACAAATGAGCTAACAGTCGAACTTTAATCATCGATGGTCTCATTGTGTCTCAGACCTTTTTCAAATAAAATTCATCACATTTGCAAAGTTTTACCGCTTCTAGGGTTTCCAGTCGTCCCATATAATACAAAATGATCCTGCTTTTAAGAGTACCAAGTTGCTTAATGTATTAAAAATCCGTAAAGGACTAATTTTGTTGTGTATTTTAGCCTCTTACAGCTGTATAGCCACAATTTGCATACAGCTGTCAATTGTAAAAACTGCAATTTAAAATAGAAAACAAATCACGAAAAAAATGAATGTGAAACACCATGGATGAAGTGTCAGAGCAAGCTATTCTTAACAGCGTGGGAAGGATCAAGGAAGATCAAAGGAGGGCAGCTACTACTAGCTAACTATCTTTTGGCTTATGCACTTTTAGTTGCACCGTTCAGATCAGAATGTCTTGTTTATGTGTAAATAGTGAAATATAAAGACTCAACTTTAAATGAAAAAAAATATATATAAATTTGTTTTTAATTAAAACACAAAATACAAAGCACTTAAAAGCTGAACTGTGAAACTTTTCATCTTGAAATATGTATATATAGTCACGATTCTCAAGTGTTATAATTTGCTTAGGTAGAAGCTGCTGCAAATTGATATATTTGACATGTAATGGCGTGTGACATTTTAGCATGACATTAAAATTAATTTATTTCTACAACAGATGTGCACCAGCAAGTTAGAATCTAAGTGGCTGTTTGTCAAATGCATTTCAGCACTTATTTAACTCAAGCATTGACTGTCATATCTCATATAATAACAATTAATAATAATACTTAACAATACCATTTAAAATGACTTAAAATAGATATATAATAGCAATACGGCAATAATGATTGGTTTAAATAATGAATCAAAAGCAAGTAATCATGGTTTTATTTAACAAAATATATAATGTATTATAAACAATAGAGCTAAGGTACATTACGCCATTACGCATTATAACAAATGACAGCAGAGGGCGCCAACGGCCAGTGTTGCCAACTTAGCGACTTTGTCGCTAGATTTAGCGACTTTTTTTCCAAAAAAGCGCCTAGCGACAAATCTAGCGACTTCTTGGACAAACCTTGTCTTAATCATATGTGTATTTGATTTCATTAGACAATGTTGTGATTATAATCAGGATTTTAGTGTAGATTAATATCTTCGAGAGCTGGTTATATGTAGTCTTAATGGCCCGCGTTTCAGTCACTATTTCATATTTCCCCCATTGTCTGACAAAAGAAATATATTAATATATCTATGGAATATGTGACCCTGGACCATAAAACCAGTCATAAGTGTAAATTCTTTGAAATTGAGATTTATACATCATCTAAAAGTTGAATAAATAAGCTTTCTATTGATGTATGGTTTGTTTAGGATAGGACAATATTTGGTCGAGATACAACTATTTGAAAATCTAGAATCTGAGGGTGCAAAAAAATCAAAATGTTGAGAAAATCACCTTTAAAGTTGTCCAAATTAAGTTTTTAGCAATGCATATTACTAATCAAAAATTAAGTTTTGATACATTTACGGTAGGAAATTTACAAAATAACTTTATGGAACTTGATATTTACTTAACATCCTAATGATTGTTGGCATAAAATGTATTTTTAGCTATTGCTACAAATATACCCGTGCAACTTAAGACTGGTTTTGTGGTCTAGGGTCACATATATCAATGAAAATCGTTTCATTGAGAATCTGGCTGCATTAAAATGCAGTATGTGAATACGGAGAGGCAAGACAATACGACGCAATGACGTCAGGAATATGCTAATTAACGTATGACGTCATTTAGCGACTTTGGTGATTTTTCAAGCGGGGTTTAGCCACTTTCCAAGTTGGCAACACTGCCAACAGCTTGACGTTTGTTTGTTAAACTTTACAGACTAATCTAATCCTTGTTTTAACTAAACAACATTTAAATAAAATGTCCACTTATTCTTTAACATTAAGCCTTATCTTTATGACAGAAATGCTACAGCAAGTGTAATATATTGAATATTTGGACATCAAAACGTGTGAACTCAGAGTGAGAGTTTAAACTTTTATTTTGAAATTACGATGAACATCTAGAATACTGAGAAAGATAATGTATTTCCCTATGTTTGTGTAAGTTTTTAAAGTGCACGTTGCATTCTCAGGTGAATGTTAAAATAAACCCATAGAGTTTGAGACGCTCCACACATGTAAATGATAACAATTCTTGAATGGAGCCGCTCTGAGACCCAGGTATGTAACCCACACGCATGTAAATAATTAAAACGCATATATTAAACCCTCAACACACATATTTATTTAATTGGATCGTTGCCTTTGTGAATTCACAATAGTATTGTGATTTTTAAATATGTTTAGTATATAATGAGGCTTACATTTCATGGATTCTTGTCCGTGGAACGCGCCACTTCTGGTTTAGTCGATTAGGCAAAATGCAGTCTTTTTGCAGAAATGTTTTTGCAATTTCCCCTCCTTCAAAATATCTTCTTTTTGTCTTCCACAAAAGAAAGAAAGTCATACATGTTTAAAGATTCAGAAGATAAGTTTATTTTGTTGGGGTGAAATATTCCTTGTAGGCTAAAATTGTGCATGAGAAATACAGAAAATATGAGTGCCGCTTATTTTTCTGAAAAAAAAAAATATGAAGAGTCTTGGTTATTTTCCCCTGCTGGCATTGGCAACCCTATATCTGCTTCTCTGTTTCTCTCTCTTATCGCGACTCAACTCTCTATTAACCATAAATATACTTAAAAAAGAAAGAATGAGCAGTCAATTACAACAATCTGACAGCTGCTGCAGCAACATGTAGCACAAACTGATTCCTCACAAAATACTTAAAGTTTGGCACCATTAATTCAAGTAATATCACATTAAACACACACACATTGAAAGCTTACTGGAAGCACGTTGATGTGTTTATGTTAATGCTACCTGTGTGTGACGGAGAGGGCAAAACTGTATTACAGGTAATCATACCAGTATCCGCTGTGTATTGCTGAAGTGTTTCGCTTTGAGCATCTGAATGGATTGTGCGTGTGTTTGTGTGTATGTGTGTGTCTGTGTGTTTGTGTAAAGACTTCTTGACCTACATGAAATCAGCGTACATTTCCATTTATTCATCCTGCTGTACGCATCCCTTTTGATCCTGCGCGGATCATGTTTCTCATCGCAACCTGCTTGTGTGTGTGTGTGTGTGTGTGTGTGTGTGTGTGTGTGTGTGTGTGTGTGTGTGTGTGTACATGTGTGGGTGTTGCATTTTGGCACTGGATGTAATTTGCATGTCAAAGAGGAGACCTAGATGGGGTGAATGTAGGTCTGTTATTATCCTTACAGTTCTGATATATGTTTCATATTGATTACTATGGCAAACTAGAATCGATAGTTGGAAAATGCTGTGTGCGGTTGTGAGTGTGTGATCAAAGCAATAAGGAGAGGTTGGGTTAAATGAGCCACCTTCAAAGATCTCCTCACACATTTATAGAATTTATGAGAAGATTCTTTTATTGAATATTTGAAGCCTAAAACTGTTTCCAAATACCATTTGTGTTCTGGGGAATTCAATGGACTGGAAGTATATTTCTCATAAACTTTCCACAGAATATACTGACCTAAAGATAGAACTGCAGAAATGTTTTGTCTGGAAGCTTAAAAGATAACTGAAGTAATTTCTTTAATTATGATTTTATATCTCTCAGTTTCAACTATATTTCTCATAATAGTGGCTTTGATATTTTAAACTTTATCTGACAATTGTTATTATTATTATATAATATTATAATTATTAGTTTACTCTGAGGTGGCAACTAGAGTTTCCCACATAGCTATACATTACAATTGAAAGGTTTGAATTCAAAACAAGAAATTGTATTGTTTTATTCAGCAAAGATGATTAAATTGGTTTAAAAAGTGGCAGTAAAGACATTTTTAATATGAGAAAATATTTTTATTTTTAATAAATGCTGTTTATTCCTTTTATCCAAAAATCCTGAAAAAAAGTAAATCTGGTTTTACAAAAATATTAAGCAGTACAGCTGTTTTCAACATTGACAATTATTTTTATTTTTTTTAATCTAATCAACACATTGCAAAAATTTCTGAAGGTGCATGTGACTCTGAAGACTAAAATAATGGCTGCTAAAAGTGTAGCTTTGGCATCACAGGACAAAATATATATTTTTTAAAATGTATTAAAATAGAAAACGGTGTTAAAGGAGTAGTTCACTTCCGAAATGTACAGATAATACATCCATGTCATCCAAGATGTTCATGTCTTTCTTTCTTCGGTCGTAAAAAAAAAAAAATGTATTTTTTTAAGGAAAACATTTCAGGATTTCTCTCCATATAAGTTTAAACTTCCAAAATGCCATTTAAATGCACACTGTAAAAAGTTTTCACCAGATTCAACTTAAAAACCTAAGTTCAGCAGCTGCCTTAAGTTTTTAAGTTAATTCAGCTTAAAACTACAAGTCATTTGAACTTATTACAATCAAAATTAGTTGATTTAACTTGTAAGTTTAAATTACTTAAGTTGGTTTAACTTAGCATTTTAAGTTTTTAAGTTGAAACTGGTGAAAACTTTTTACAGTGCAGCTTCAAAGGGCTCTAAACGATCCTGGCCGAGGAAAAAAGGTCTTATCTAGGGAAATGATCGGTTATTTTCGAAAAAAAAAAAAAAAAGTACTATTTATATACTTTATATACTTTTAAACCTCAAACGCTCATCTTGTCTAGCTCTGTGTGCCTGTGTATTCCGGTTCATGACTGTTGGGGTATGTTGAAAAACTTCCATTTCATTTTTTCCCTCCAACTTCAAAATCGTCCTACATTGCTGTTTTAGCCTTTTTTTGTAAAGGCTGTTTGCCCTCTTTTCATGTTTCATGTTCACTTGGTTGGTACTTTTGCAGCAACGTAGGATGATTTGAAATATTTTACAATATTACTGTTTTGCTTTATTTTTGATCAAATAGCTATGCAGCATTCATGAGCATGAGATACTTCTTTCAGAAACATTTACAAAATATTTAAAAAGGGACAGGTGCAACAGCCTCAACCAAACTCTTTGAAATGATACATGAATGATAGATGAGATACAAAACAAAATTGAGCTCTTTTTGGTTGACCTTTGTTGCTATTGAATTATTACAGCATCTTTTGTGAAAGCATGTCAAACTCTGACTTATTTGGGTCATATACACTGACATGCAGAAATCTGGGTTGGAAGTTTCACATGCAACTCAACTCGCAAAGGAGAAGACTTCACAAAACCCTCTAACACAACTCAAATACCAAATACCACATTACATTTTCCTCATGACTGACCACGAGCACAGATTCAGACTCACACTCGCCCTCACCCAGTCTCTGAGGGACAGCTAAATTTTTAATAAGGCTTTTGGAGTGAAAACAATCCTCCTGTCAACCAGCACTCTCTGTCCCATCTCATCCTGTCACTGCAGTGTCAGTCCTGCACACATATCCATGTGTAGGCTGCAGATGAAAAGGTCTTCCGGGCCACAGACACACACCAGAGAGTTGCTCTGAAAGCAGCCAGACGTCCAGACGCACACATAACCACACGCAGAGCTGATCGACAGACCGACGCCACATATGGCCATCAGATATTAAGATGTGAGAACAGACATCTTTTGTTATCTCAGAAAACTCAATTTTCTTTTGTTTTCCGTCTGTTTTCTGTGGGGGGAAAGGGAAGCAGGATTGGAGAACTGAGGCTATTTTCCTCTGATGTTCCAGATTCGAGATTCTGACATGGTGAAACTTAGTTACAACTCAGAAGATGATTTGGTTTAAAGGCTCTGTCACTGTTCCTTGTCCATCACGCACCTAATGAGAGAATCTGATACCCGTTGTTTTCCAGACTTACCATGCCATGGCAGATCTAAATATGGCAACTCAATCCAAAAAGCATGTTAACTCATCAAAATAAGCATTAAACCTCTATAAAATCACACAGGGATCATTTCATGACCATAACAATAATTTCATAATACCACGACTGAGACTTGGACCCATGACCTTTGGGTTTCAAGTATTACTGTGCAGCTTCAGATAGATAGGAAGATAACAGAATCATTTATGGAAACTTATTCAAATCTGAGACCAATTCAAATTCTACAATTCTACAGCTCTAAAAAGACAATGAACAATCATTATTCTGCTCAAGTAAGCTGTTGCTTAAATTTAGTGTCGATGTTGCAAAATCAACGTTATAGAAAACAATAATTCATCATTCAGCTCAATTTTGTTTCTAGTTTTGTTCTCATTTGATGGCATCAGTGCCGTCAAATCGATAATTTGACATGCAACAAGAGAAAGAAAAGAAAATACCTACACTTTACAACTTTCTTGAACTGATGATGATTGTAAGTAAACAAGCAGTATTAACACAGTTGGATGAATGACTTTGCCAAAAAACGAGTTTTGGGGTTGATCCCGCATTGAAAGAACCACCGCATGTTTATATTTTCCTCTACAAATCTTTAATTGAGCTTTTTCACACAGGTAATGGAATAAATTACTTATTTTGAATCTCAAAAACATCACCTTTCCCTAAATCAGCTTTGCAGGAGTGACAAAAAGAGAAAGCGAGAGAGGGAGAGAGCGCTTGGGTGCCAATCATAATGGCAGCTCTTCTCATGCTGTTGAGGTATGCTCACATTATAATACAGGAGGGGAGATAATCTGATTCTCATATTCAAATCACTGTTTGTCCATAAATCTTGAAATATTCATGAAAACTCAAATCTATTCAATCCCTCCGGCACCCTCGTGGGAATTAAAGCATAAAGTCGAGTGAGTGCGCCAGTGGCTCGCTAGAACTTGATTTAGAAAATCTCTTTTTGGAAGCGATTCATGTTTACACTCCACTGGTGTTAAGATTCTTTCTGGCACAGCACCGTTTCAGACACTCCTTCAAATGTGCTTTCTTGAGGGGACACTAAACTCAGCCATCAGTCCTTCATGGCTTATGTACCGTACTGATGTAGTGCCACTGTGATGCGCTAGGGGGCGCTCCGACTGTTTCTTCTGTTTGCCAACGTGGATCCGGTATTATTCCGCTCAGATGAAAACCGTGACATTTGGTTGCTGGGAGCCGGGGAGCAGGTTTACACCAGCAGTTTGATAGACTGTCGTTTTCATCAGTATAGAGGTAAACGCACGGATATAACGCACTAAAGGAGACAGAAATTATCTGAAACAAGGTACTGGACTCTAACCTAGTAAGAAATTATATTTAATTAAAACAAAAATATCACCGTGCTTTATTTCTACTCGCACTGCAGACATACATGATAATCAGTCAAAATCTGTTATGACAGCGTTTTATTAGTTAGCCTATTTGCTATCATTACAATGAACAACAGCTATATAATTAAATAGGCTAAATAGGGTTTGGATGTTTCACCACCCACAACTTTTACATGTTTTCAAACTGTCAGGTGAATGCCGATGCAATGCAATAACCTCTTTCTGTTATTGTGACACGCAAACGGATTTAAATACATAATATCAATTTAATAATCCATTGAAAGTTCTATCAGGCAGTGTCTGAAGATAAATGGGCCTATATTCTGACTCGATTCTGGCGAAGATTTAAGGAAATAGTTAGAAGGCTGGGACAGCATTAAACAGCTTTGTTATTTTTTTATTGTTTTTTTTTTTTTTTTTTTTTTTTTTTTTTGTACTTTGACCTACTCTTGATGTTACAATGAACATCAAAGATGTTTAAAACATCTGGCACCTAAAAAGAAAAGTGATGCCTATTAGAATGGACACTGGGTCTAAACGGGTTAATTACTTAATCCAGCATATTAGTTGTGCTCAGCTGTATCTTATTTAATTAGAGGGATGATATGCAAGTGCTGGACATTTCCACAGATTTCTGTGCAGTTGCCATGAGGAATCCCAGGCGCGTGACTGACAGCAGCGCAACAGATTCGTTTTGGCAGCTAGGAGGCGCATGTGGCTCGCGCTTGGGAACCAAACCGGAGAAAGCTCCAAAGACAACACACATTGCAAGATGAAGACGGTAGTAGAGAGTAAGCCTCGTTTATGTGTGTAGTCGATATATTAAATGCATTATATACCAATATAAATTATACAAAGATTATTTTTTAAATATTTACAGTGAAGAAAAAAAAAAACAGCCTTGTCAAAAACGAGAGACGTATAATAGGCTGCAGTAAAGCACTTGTGAAATTAAATGCAAATATACTGGTTTTATACTTTGAAAAAATAATTAAATACCTTTTATTTCACATCACTATATACACAATTCACCAATAAACTAATGTATTTACATGTAAAGTATACAATATTAACTAAATACACTTGTTGTACATTATAACAATAAAAATGTATGGAATTATGTGTACAGATATCTAATCTACAAAATACACAATTTAGACATTAAGGCCCGGTTTCGCAGACAAGGCTTAAGCCTAGTCCTAGACTAAAATGTAAGTCTGAGTTGTTTCAACTGAAATAAAATTGCACTGATTGATTTTAAAATATATCAGTGCCTTTGTTTTGTCTCAAGATGCACACCAGTAATGTTTTTTTCTAAGCATGTTTATAAAAATTACTTAAATGTCCTAATTGAACTATGGTCTAATACTGGCTTAGTCTAAGCCCTGTCTGGGAAACCGGGCCATAGACATTAAAACGTTGCGCATGATTCCATGTTGATATACAGAATTTTTTTTTTCCACAACTTGATCGTTCTTCTCTCTGACTCATTCTCATACGAACTCATCAGCCATTCAATCATTATGACCAGAAATCCCGCAGCTCTGACCAGAGGCGTGTCTATCCGCTACCATGAGGCTTAACTGACGTACGCAGAGCCAATAAAGTTTAAGCTCTTCTGGTGCCGGGTGCTCCCATTGGTTGGCGAGGGGAGGGTGCTGCGGGAAAACCGAACAGCTAAGCGTTGATGCTTCAGTACTGTGCCAGCGGACCCCGCAGGAGCGCACCAGATATACCGGGACCTTTCAGATATCAGAGACTGTAGCTCTAATATACAATGCATTTGTTGCATTAACTCTGTGGATTATGATATTGTGCTTTATCACACGGTAGCTGATATCTCTCAGTATCAGTGACAGTCTAATGTTGTAATGTTAACTTGTGCCAGAAATCCGCTGCGACTCTAAAGCTTGTTCGTGGAGGGAATCGCCTTGGGAAAACCAGCACGCAGACAGCATGGTTTTTGGCTGACAGCCCCGTTTAAGGAAAAATATTAGGCTACCCTACAACCAAAGCCTTACGCACGCCTGCGCGCCTTACCTTGGAGAAGAGGGTGATGGTTTTGCTGCGTGCTCCGCGGAGATAAAATATTCCAAGTGTCCTTTCCGGAGTGGAGATGTTTGTGTTTTTGCTCCTGCTGTGTCTCGCGGATGGGGTAGTTTCGCAGATACGTTACTCTGTGCCCGAGGAAGCGGAGCATGGCACGTTTGTGGGGAATATCGCAGAGGATTTGGGACTGGACCTTACAAAACTTTCATCCCGCCGCTTTCAGGTGGTGCCCAGCTCGCGGACGCCGTACCTGGAAGTAAACTTGGAGAACGGGGTGCTTTTCGTGAACGAGAAAATCGACCGGGAGCGCATCTGTAAGCAGAGCGCCAACTGTTTGCTTCACCTGGAGGTGTTTCTGGAGAACCCGCTCGAGCTCTTTCGCGTGGAGATAGAGGTGGTGGACATCAACGACAACCCGCCGAGCTTTCCGGAGACAGACATCACCGTGGAAATATCCGAGAGCGCGACCCCGGGTACGCGCTTCCCGCTGGAGAGCGCCTTTGATCCGGATGTCGGTAGTAACGCATTGCGCACCTACGACATTACCAACAACAACTATTTCTACCTAGACGTGCAAACACAGACTGACGGAAACAAATTCGCAGAGCTAGTTTTGGAAAAGCCACTTGATCGGGAACAGCAGGCTATGCACCGTTACGTCCTCACGGCCGTGGACGGCGGCCAGCCTCCTCGGACAGGTACAGCTCTGCTTGTGGTCAGAGTGCTCGACTCCAACGACAACGTCCCCGTGTTTGATCAGCCGGTGTACTCGGTCAACCTGGCCGAGAATGCGCCCGTGGGTACGCTCGTCATCCAGCTGAACGCGACCGACTCTGACGAGGGCCCGAACGGCGAGGTAATTTACTCGTTCAGCAACCACATCTCCAGCAGGGTCAAGGAACTGTTCGATATCGATGCCCGAACGGGCCGTATAGAGGTCAGAGGTGAGGTGGACTTTGAGGAGAGCAGTCTGTATCAGATTTACGTGCAGGCGAAAGACATGGGACCTAATGCCGTGCCCGCGCACTGTAAAGTTTTGGTCAAAGTGACGGACATAAACGACAACGCACCGGAGATCATCTTCAGCACTGTCACAGAGTCGGTGAGCGAGAACGCAGCTACTGGCACCGTCATCGCGCTGCTCAGCGTCACCGATAAAGACTCTGAAGACAACGGCCAGACGCATGTGGAGATTCTCGGAGATGTTCCTTTTAAGCTCAAAACCTCTTTCAGAAATTATTACACTATTGTGACTGACGGTCCTCTTAACCGAGAGACTGTAGAGGCATACACAGTCACCGTTGTTGCAAGAGATAAAGGGATTCCATCTCTGGCGACCAGCAAATCAATCAAAGTGCACGTGTCTGATGAGAACGACAACGCGCCAACGTTTACGCAGCCCATTTATGATGTGTATGTGACTGAAAACAACGTCCCCGGTGCTTACATCTATGCTGTCAGTGCAGTCGATCCTGATGTCGGACAGAATGCTTATATAACTTACTCCATAGTGGAGTGTGAAATCCAGGGTATGTCTGTGGTCACCTATGTGTCCATCAACTCGGAGAATGGGTATCTGTACGCCCTCAGATCGTTTGATTACGAGCAACTGAAAGACTTCAGCTTCATGGTTCAAGCCAGAGACTCAGGCAGCCCCGAGCTGTGGTCCAACGCCACGGTGAACGTCATTATAGTGGATCAAAACGATAACGCGCCGTCTGTGATTGCGCCACTTGGAAAAAATGGCACTGCGCGGGAGCCTTTGCCGCGCTCCGCCGAGCCAGGCTACCTGGTTACTCGCATTGTGGCCATGGATGCAGATGATGGGGAGAACGCGCGCTTGTCCTACAGTATACAGAGAGGCAACGAGAATGGGATGTTCCGAATGGACTGGCGCACCGGGGAGTTGCGCACGGCCCGCCGGGTGTCAGTCAAACGAGACCCGCAACAGCTGTATGAGCTGCTGATTGAGGTGAGGGATCATGGGCAGCCTCCTATGTCGTGCAGCGCGGTGGTGCAGGTGACACTCGTGGACAGTCTCGTGGAGGGCCACAGTGGAGAGCGCGGCACGGCCAAGGCCAAAGACGCATCTCTGGACTTGACGCTCATCCTCATCATCGCGCTCGGTTCCGTTTCCTTCATCTTCCTCCTGGCTATGATTGTGCTGGCCGTGCGCTGTCAGAAGGACAAAAAGCTCAACATCTACAGCACCTGCCTGGCGAGCGACTGCTGCTGCCTGGTGGGCTGCGGGTCGTGTGGGTCAGGCGGCTGCTGCGGTCGACAAGCCCGGGCCGCTCGGAAAAAGAAGAAACTGAGCAAGTCAGACATCATGCTGGTCCAGAGCACCAACACAGCCAACGTGAGCGTGGCGAGCGCCGCGCAGGTGCCTGTGGAGGAGTCAGGGAGCTTCGGCTCGCTCCATCAAAGTCAGAACTACTGCTACCAGGTCTGCCTGACTCCGGAATCGGCCAAAACGGACCTCATGTTCCTGAAGGCCTGCAGCCCGTCGCGCAGCAACGACACAGAGCACAACCCGTGCGGAGCCATAGTGACCGGCTATACGGACCAACAGCAGCCGGACATCATATCTAACGGCAGCCTGCTCTCCAGTGAGGTACGAGCACTTATAGAACTTACTTAAATAAAAGATTATTTAATAATAATTCATTTCTTTTTTTCTTTTTTCTTTTCTTTTTATTTATTTATTCATTATTTATTTCAATTAATGGAACTCAGAAAGCAAATCTGGCTCTTTTGTTAACCTATACTGTATCTCCACAGTTTAGACTTAAATAATACCACATTATTTGACTATATCAATAGTCATGATTTTGAAACAGTGTGCTATTTTACATTTGAATTATCGTTTTATTTTGAATGAAATATACATTTAGTGACTTAAAGCAGCTAAGAAAAAAAAAAGTTCCTCTCAAGAATAATGAGCTCTAAAAACAAACAGGTTGATTACTGGTTGCTCGCAGACCTATAAAGCAACATTAATCTGTTCTACGTTTTCTTCTCATTATTATTATCTTCTATATGGCCTATACTGTGGAATTACCCATGTTAGAGCGTAAACATAGTGAGTCACTGAAGTGATAGATTTGCATGTTTGTGAAAAGCTCTCCGGGTTATAGGTCATTAGATATGCCAGTCACGGTGTTGCAGAGCCTCACAAGAACAAAGATCCGTCTATAGTTGAATTCTGCTGAATAGCAGCAGAGCCTAATGATTTTGCCAGCCCATAAAGTTCCTGCAATGCCCCCAGTGAGTGAAGCTTAAATTCTGATGTGTATTATTTATATATTGATTTTATGATTATTATTATTAAAATATTATAATACATTGTTGTTGGCCCTTTCTCAAATCGATACCTCTCTTGCAGACAAAACACCAGAGAGCAGAGCTCAGTTATTTGGTAGACCGACCAAGGCGTGTTAACAGGTAAGCACTTAACCTAACTGACCTTAAATTTATCCCCCACCCACCCTTTAAAACTTGAAAGGACTTTGCTTTTTTCCCAATATGATAAGTATATTAATATATAAATTAAACCAGCTTGTGAGACCATTTCAAGCCTAAGCAGTACATTTGGGGTTATATAAGAGTCATGTGGCATAGCGGTTGACTCAAACCCTCTCTCTTCCCTCAGCTCTGCGTTCCAAGAGGCAGATATCGTGAGCTCAAAAGACAGCGGCCATGGAGACAGCGAGCAGGGAGACAGCGACCATGATGCAATGCATCGCGGACATTCCTCTGGTAAGTTCATTGGAGTCAATTTCTATTTTTCCCTTGTTTTGTTATTGATCAGCAGAAGAGCTGCTGGTCAGGCTGAGCTTGTAGAGATGTGGGTTTAAACAGTTTTGTGAACTGTTGAGATAGACACGCTGGATCAAAGATGGCAGATTTGATTGGGTTTCATCCTCACACAATCAGAACAAAACCCCTGATCAAGGCATGTCATGGCTTTTCGGATCTGTCAGAATCCTCGATGAAATATTATAGGCCGGCGAGTCTCTGGGCATGGATGCGTGAGCACGTTTTGGGAACAACAGCCATAGTGGAGAATATAATCCAATTGTTTATGAATACTTCCTCATAATAGGGATTTACTTTGGTGGTACTATCTCCCTTTCACCCACGTCTCTAAAGACATGATGGAATTTAGATCAGTCCAGGCGGTCTGTCATCGACTCTGTGGGAATGGGACCAAATAGGTTGAGCAGCAAACAAACAAGCGATTCATTAACTGCGTGCGACCCCTCCCCAAACTCCCCATCCACCCTAATCCCTGTGCCTGCATTCCACTGACGGAGGACACTGCTTGTCCACACCTTCGTAAGACCACATGTGGCGCTTTGGAAATGAGATTCAGCTGTATGCTGCGATGGAAACGGTGCTTTGTTGCTAAATGACACTTCGCTTGAAGTGCGTTGTGAAGTTGACTGTATAATGTAATTATGACATAGTTGGACACAAATGAATACAACCAAAAAGTTGCATCTTATTATCATTAATTTTTCTTTTGTTGAGCATATGTCCTCTGCTGTTATTCCAGAGCACCATATGCTGTGGCTGGACTGCTTCAGCTCTCATTTAGCCTATTTTTGCTCAGTTAAACATTAGATTAAAATCAAGACTTTTTTTCCATACAAGGTCAGCTAGCCCATCTGCCTTAGTTGTCACAGGCCATCAAAAAACACTTGCTTTTAAGATACAGCTCTATATTATAAAAAAATCTGTTGTGCTGTTTTCCCCCCATTTACGAGCATGTTGTCCCTACTAAAATTAATTGTTTTGCTGCATACTATCTTCTTTAATTAAGATAATTGAAAGCACCGCTTGGTATGCAGGCTTGGAGAGTGTTCAGAAGCGTGCATTGTTCATTTTAATGAGAATTCGCTAGGAACTGCCTTCATCCTTTCAAATTTGTTTCAGACATTTTGTTTCTTAACCAGCTGCTGTTTTATGGGCTTTTTGAAATAGGACAATTTTAGTCATCCAGAAGCTTACAGCGTCACAACCTAGACGCATCCCGATCTAGTCATCTCAGCTAGATTAAAAACAGGCTCAGATAAGCATCGCTTAATTTCTCTCTAATGCATAAAAGCGCATCTGTAATACATAGTGGAGAACTTCAGAGCTGCTCTGATGCAATGACACACCTGAATCATTTAATTCCAGTTTCATTTCTTTTATCCCGAGGATCTGCCACTTTGCAACAGAATCCCTCATTTGGGTTGCAGGTCATGTTCAGAATTCAGAAACAGCTCACTGATCAGTAATTTATTTTCAGCCTGATGCATACCAATTAGCAAATGAAGGTTATTATCAGATATAATGCTTTGCAGGGCTTCTGCTCAGAAAGCAGCAGAGCAGATATAGAACGAAGGAGATGTTTCAATGGATCATTTCGTTTACAGTCCATTGCTATATCTACTTTAATCTATAATTCTTTTTATCTCTCCCTCTCTCTCTTTTTCTCTCACTTTGTCATGCACAGTGTAGAGCAACATGAAAAAGTGATGTAGAGGTTCAAGCAACTTCCAAACAACTTGGGCAAAACTACACACTTTGAAATTGCTTGGGTTGTTTTTCTGGCCTTTTGTTGCATAGAGACCCTGTCTAATCATCGGATTAAGATTCGCCTCTGGGTGATCCGGTCATTGCCTTTTTCATCTGGTATTGAATGCATCTCAAATGTGATTTCTGTTAGCACTTATGGTTAGATTTTGAGATGAGGTATCTGATTTTTTGACAACATAGCATCATTCATTATGTCAGCGTGTAACTGCCAAGGTCTTATTACAGTTTGATAGTGCAACATTTCTGATCCCCCCCCCCCCCCCCCCCAAAAAAAAAGTTTTATTCAGCAAAACTGATCAAAAGTGTCAGGAAAGATTGTTTAAAAAAAAAAAAAAACATCTGTTTATTAAAGATTAATGAATGGAAATAAAAAAATCAGTGGTTTTCTTGTTTTCTAAAACTTTGTTGTTTTCACAGTTTTCAACACAGGTAACACTTTATAATAAGGTGCATTAGTTATACTTAGTTACCTACATTAGTTAAAATTAACTAAGAATGAACTAAGTTGTGCTTTTTAACATTAGTTAATGCACTGTGAATTAACATGAGCAATGTAACAACTATATTTTCATTAACTAACATTAACAAAGATTAATAAATACTGTAATAAATGTATTGCTTATTGTTTGTTCTAGTTAATACATTAATGGAACCTTACATAATAATAATAATAATAATAATAATAATAAAATATTGAGTACCAAATCAGCATATTACACTCTTAAAAATAAAGGTGCTTCACGATGCCATAGAATAACCTTTTTGTCTAAATAGTTCCATAAAGAACATTTAACATCTGAAGAGCCTTTCTGTTTCACAAAAGGTTCTTTGTGGCAAAATAAGGTTCTTAGGATTATAAAAAGGTAAGAAAGAGATGGCTCTTTAAAGAACCTTTGACTGAATGGTTCTTTGTGGAACCAAAAATGGTTCTTCTATGGCATCACCTTTATTTTTAGTGTAGAATGATACATTTGCTGAAAATTCAGCTTGTTCTATAAAAAACATTATTTCATTTTAAAATGTATTAAAATTGAAAATATTTTTGGTTGTATTAATATTTCATAATACAGTTTTGCTGTATTTTTATTAAAAAAAAAGTCTTGGTAAGAATAACAGATTTCATTCAAAAGCAGACCCCAGACTTTTGAATGGTAGTGTAGTGTTATAACTTATTTTAAAATAGTGTTTTAATTTTAATCTTATATATATTTTAAACATAACATTTTTGAGTTACATTCTAGAAAAATGTAGTGGATCGTCTGCTTTAACTAGAAAAAAGCCTTTTTCTTACAATCCAAATGTGTTTAAAGTGGACCTTAAAATATTCTAGACCACATTTAAATGTATAGTTAGCATTGGATTTCCTGAAACGGTAAAACAAGGAATAAAAATAGCATGTCTTTTTCCAGCCAGACAAGCAGAGCATTGCATTTTCATCAGGTTTGACTCTTTCTTGCAATATTGAACCACAAGTCAACAATATAATTACTTTTCCAGTTTTTCCACTGAAAAAAAAAACGACACTGGATGAGTACAGAGAGCAATTAATTTCAGAAAATGTCAAGAAATATCAAGATGTCTCTGTGCTATTACACAATGAGGAAGTGTCTTATCTCACACTCTCTAAATATCAAACTCTCCCTCTCTCTCTCGCTCGCTCTCTCACCTTCTTTGTATGTCAGAAATATACACAGAGAACCTTTGTTCACAGTCTCTTATAAAAACGAAACCTTTGAATACTGTCATAGATAGCTTTCCGATTTGTTTAATGTCTAAACTACTTGTTGCCACCTATAGTCGATCTTATACTCAGGTCTGTAATTAGGAGAGTCTTACCAAGCCCAGGCCTAAGTAGGTTGTTTGCATGTAGCTCAGAAGGACTCTAATCCTCTTTTAAACCAGAAACCCAAAGTCTGTGTATGCTGACCTGTCTTCTGTCTGAAGGGCTAGTCTGAGGATTAGCAAAGAACATCCCACCCCCCCTCCCACACCACTGACTCCGCTCCATACCTTCAACATCTCTGCTTAGCGCTGCTTTGAAAATGGCACTTCATTAATCCTCCAGCTGTAATTACGGACTGTTTTAGATGTGGGGTTTTTAGACACAGGAGCCGAAAGGGGATTTAAAAATGCTCACCTCTCTCTTCTCAGATGCGCGTCGCCAAAACGGCACGGCTTACACCTGCTGGGGTGCTGGCGGGGGTAAAAGGCATCGCGCAACTGTCACGCGCAAACTAACAGGATCTTTTCCCTCACGCTGGCTTTAGCTGTAACGCTCTTGTAGCGCTAGCTTCTCGGCTTTGTGATTTGTGTGGTCGTTAGTCATTGGATATTAGCAGCTGGCTGCTTGAATTATGTGCTGCTAATCAAAATATATTTTCAAAGAGGCTTGTGCTAAACCTGATGTGGTAGGCCTAACATTGGATGTGAAGCTTGGCTCCTAAGACCTGGAAGATTGAAAAATTCTTAGATTAGATTGGATTCTTCATTGTCATTATACAAACATACATCAAGATTATGGTGCACTCAAGGACTGGACTCAATATATCGTCGCCTTGGAATTATAAGGTTCTATCTGAAATTTTTTTGTCAAAATTGAGTTATTCACATATTCTTATTCTGTGACAACATATTTACATTATGTGATGTTTTTTTTTTTTTAAGTTGTGTACATTTTAGGACTTTTTATTTAGAAAAGAAAAAGGTTCTATCTACAAAGTCGAACTATAACTTGGTTCTATAAGGTTCTATCTGTGAGCCAATCAGCACTTCGAATGCAAACAAGAGAACCAATCAGGATCAACTTTCTTTGTCATGTCGCCGGACTGCTCCATAACAGCAGGAAAGATTAAACGTAAAACAACAATTACACATCTGCAGAATCAATAAGTGCAATTCACATTTATTCCTCAAAGTGGCACTGTTTAAAACATAATTATGGCATGATTTTTTTTACTCATAATTACCTTTACCGGCATTACCGGCATAAAACAAATAATATTATCTGCCACTGGCTTGAATGCCTTTACTGCAGAGCAATTGCATAATGTAAAGTAGGGTGACCATACGTCCTCTTTTACCCGGACATGTCCTCCTTTTTGGCTATAAAATTATGTCCGGGGGGATTTTGTAAAATATCATAAAATGTCCGTTTTTTTTTTTTTTTTTTTTTTTTTTACCTCATTTCACTGACCGTCATTAATTCAACACTTTAAATGCAGCCACTGCCCACCGGCATTATTCTGAGGTACCTGCAGGTATGAACTGGCCATCGGGAGCCCCGGGACATTCCCAGTGGGCCGATCACCGAAGCGAGGGAGACCTCCCCCATATTAGGCGCTATTTTAAATTATAGCGCATTCAAAACCGCAAATAGCCGAAAAGTGTGAAGCGGTGGGATCAATCACCCGCACAGTGCTGACGAACGCGCGCTGCGCTTCTGCCACGATGTACAGTGATAAACAGTGTAAGTTGCTTGATCCATTCAGATAACACACAGAATTGTGTTATACAGTCATGTGATATGAGAACATTAAAGGATCTGTAAGTTCTGCTGGGCTGGCTGAAAACAGCCACGACACTGGATACTGCATGATGAAGTAAAGTGGAAAATGCCAATAAATAATTACTGTCAAAACAAAATTATTACAAATGTCATAGTTTATAATTACTATTTAATTTTAAAAACCATATAACTAATGTTTTCTTGTGACCACCGTCTTACTACTAATATTCTAATCAAAAATTTCTTTTAATTTTTAGTTGTAATTCGTTTTAATTGGAGTAAAATGTTAATTCAATAAGAGCCTGATTAAAGAATTAAATATGGGTCTTATATAAATTAGGTGTTTACTATACATAATAAAGTTCTTAAAGGGACAGTTTACCCAAAAATAAAAATTGTCATCATTTACTCAACATCATGTAATTTCAATAATTTCAATCCTGTATGAACTTTTTTCTTCTGTGTAACAAAGGAAGATACTTTGAGAAATTCAAAACTTTGTCTATAGAGTAGAAATCAAGGGTAACCAAATATGTTTGGTTACATTATACAAAATATCTTTTGTGTTCCACAGAAGAAAGTAAGCCATACAGTTTTGGAACGACATGAGGGTGATGATTTTTATTAATGAATGTTTTTTTATTACATAATTTATTAGCAACAAATTTCCTGCATTCTAGCTCAAAATCAATGCTTTACTGCATGCATTTCTCTGTGACAAAAAATGTAATTAAGTTTGTTGCATTTGAATTCAGCAGTATTTATCATTATTTGTTTAAATCCTGTTTTATTTATTCATGTACTCCAATTAAAGACCCTATAACCCTGCTGAAATAAACAGCTTAAACCAGCCTTGGTTGGTTGGCCAGTTTAGGCTGGAAGTAGCTGGTTTTAGCTGGTCTTTTAGTTGGTGGTTTCCGAGCCTGACCAGCTAAGACCAGCCTGGCCAAGCTGGAAAAGTGGTCAAAACCCTTCTAAAACCAGCCTGCTGACCAGCTAAAACCAGCCAACCAGCACAGGCTGGTTTTAGCTGGGGGGGTTTTCACCAGGAAACCCAAGAAAACTTTCATGTGGAACTTGTGGGCCGGATGGGCTGAATTTGTCCAGGGCCGAATTTTAACCCCAGTCCAGCCCTGGGTACCTGTCTGATGACGTGAAAGACCCAATTGTCAAAACAATACAAAGAGGAACTGCGCTGCAAGAGCTGTGTGTCACTAACATGCCGAAACGCAAATGTAGTTTCACAGACAAATTGGAAAAAAAAAATGTTTTACAAGGCAATTCTTATTTAAGCATTTTATGTATTATTTATGTTTGTATTAGGCCTGTATAAAGAAAATACTAAGAGAGATGATATTTTTTACAGGGCAATACGGTTTTGATATAAGATGTAGTTCAAACAGAAAGAGAATTTTTAATAAATGTGTGATTTCTAAAAGCGCTTTTGGGGGGGGGTGGGTGGGGGGGGGTTGGTCCTCTTTTTGGATTCTCAGAATATGTTCACCCTAATGTAAAGTACATAATGAAATATAAGTGTCACTGTCGTATGATGGTGAATGTGGTCAATAGCGATCAAACTGTTGTTATTAAAGAAGTTGAAAACGATAGTTTTTGCGAATATGGTTGAACATGGCTTTTTGTGGAATAAAGTCCTGGTCAGATGGATTAGAGTAGCTGCTTTTTTTAACTGTTTCTGCAATAATGTCTTTAATTACCCTCTATAATTATAAAATTAACATCTGCTCTGGACAAAATATTCAGCACTGCCTTTTATGCCTAACTTAAACAAGAAAAAAATATTTGTCCTAAAATATTAAATAAATGTGATAAAGAAAGCATTAAGTGCATTAAATTGACCTTTCTCATACATGTTGACACATTGTTACAACAGTAATTTATGTTTTAAAACAAATTATAAGTAAACTGGTTTTATTTCTTGAAAATTGTTGCTTTAATTAATGTTTTGCGAGATAGAACCTTATAATTCCAAGCAGAAAACGACTTTTTAGAATTAGAAGGTTCTATCTGCATTTGACCTGTTCCCAAAATCCCCATTTAAAAATTTGAGAGGATTTTGATATTATACATTTAGATCACATTTAGGGTCCCTGTCATTCTCATGTAGGAAAGAGACTTGTTCCCCATTTCATTTTTGCTATATAGAATGCAAAAACTTTGAAGCTCAATATCTCAAAACCACTCGGAACGCAGATAGAACCTTATAATTCCAAGGCGACGATATGTAAAATACATTAAAGGTGCCATAGAATGCATTTATAAAAATATGTTTAAATTGTTCTCTGATATCTACATAGAAGGTATATGGCATAGGAAAGGGCAAAAAATCTCCAGAAATGGTTTTACAGGTCCATTTACAACCCTAGGATTTGCCTCTACAATGAAATGCTCTGTTATTTGGAAGCTTCATGAATATTAATGAGCTCTGCTCTGATTGGCTGTTTCACAGAGCTCAATAGCTCGGATAAAAATATATATTTAATTAGGAGCTCTAGCCGCTTTTAATATGCGGTTTGTTGAATCTGCCATTTTGAATCGCGGATATATTAGTCTGATTACTGTGATGCATGTGCTCTGTGTAAAGTTACAATGCAGAGACACAAGTACTTACCAATCAAGTTGAGCTGCTTGTCAGTGATTCTCCAGATCTGTAAATCTTTCGCCATCATCAGGCAGTTATTTCTCCATCATTCACCATCATCAGCGCAGTCATCTCTCTGTTTATGTGGTAAGTGAAATCCTATGTATAGCAATGTAACAGGCTAGCGCTAGCATTAAGCTAACTGTGTCCCTTGAGTGACCCGCCTTGTTTAACTGAGGTGCTGACGTTACTGATGATTGGGCGATGCAAATGTTGGAGGCATAACTATTAACGATCTCGGGGAAGTTGCGTAACAGACCTGTTATGTTGGAATTGAGCTATTTTTCGGTGGTCTTTTGCAAATACTAGATTTATATAAGAAGGAGGAAACGATGGTGTTTGAGACTCATGGTATGTCATGTCCATGTTCTGAACTGTTATTATTTAACTATGCCAAGGTAAATTCAGTTTTCCATTCTATGGCACCTTTAAATAAATACTTGAATCCATTCATTCGCACTCACATTCTACGTATACAGTACAAAGAGTAGTTAATAGTGCATCTTACAAACCAAGGCCATATTGCATGTAAATTAAATAAGGTGTTTATAATGTTATTGCATATACAAGGTTTTTGCATCATGTCAAAGATGAATTGTAGTTGGAGGTTATGTTTCCAGTTCAGAGTTCATTATAGTGATAGCTTTAGAATAATATTTTTTTAAGTGACGTAGTATCTTGTTGTGGTTTTAATTCTAATTTGGTAGGTCCTTTAAAAGAATTACACTTTTAGAACAAAAATGTACAGATATTGTACTTACCCCCTTGTCATCCAAGATCTTCATGTCTTTCTTCAGTCGTAAAGAAATTATCTTTTTTGAGGAAAATATTTCAGGATTTTTCTCCATATAATGGACTTCTTTGGTGCCCCGAGTTTGAACTTCCAAACTGCAGTATAAATGCAGCTTCAAACAATCCCAAATGCGGTTGTAAATGATCCCAGCCGAGGAAGAAGGGTTTAACCTCAAACGCTCGTCTTGTCTTGCTCTGTCTGAAACCGTTTTTTTTTTTTTTTCTTCGGTTCAAGACAGTTAGGGTATGTCGAAAAACTCCCATCTCATTTTCTCCCTTAACTTCAAAATTGTCCTACATAGCTGTTTTATCTTTTTTGTTAAGGGTGTTTGATCTTCTTTGCACGTTCATTTTGCAAACACTGGGTCGGTACTTCTGCAGCGATATAGGATGATTTTGAAATAATTTAAGTTAAAGAGAAAATAAAATTGGAGTTTTTCAACATACCCTAATTGTCTTGAAACAGAAAAAACTCTGGAGTTCAGGCAGAGCAAGACAAGACAAGTTTGAGGTTAAAAGTATATTAAAAGTATATTAAAAAAATAATACAAAATATAACCAATCGTTCGTGGAGATAAGACCCTTTTTCCTTGGCTGGGATCATTTACAACTGCATTTGGGATCGTTTGAAGCCACATTTAAACTACATTTTGAAAGTTCAAACTATATGGAGAAAAATCCTGAAATGTTTTCCTCAAAAAACATAATTTATTTACGACTGAAGGAAGAAAGACATGAACATCTTGGATGACAAGGAGGTAAGTACAATATCTGTACATTTTTGTTCTGGAAGTGAACTTCTTTAATTGAGACAATAATAATTGAGACAATAAAAAGAGAGACTTTTCGAAGCTTGTGCTAAACCTCTGAGAAAGATGATAGATGTTGTAGACCCAAAATTGAGGACAGAGCTTGATTCTTAAAGCCTGTTTCAAATAATGCCTGGAAAATGATGCAGAAAATCACATATTTATTTAGTCAAAGCAATTTAAATGATTTATATGTAAAAATAAGTTTTATTTTTCAAATATCTTTATTCCATTCAAGCTCACTGAAGCGTGTTTATTCTTTTAGGGTAATGTAATATCTTATTGTGTCCCTTATTCTTTTTGTTCGTTTAATTGAGACAACAAGAAAGAGACAAAAGAGTAAAAGGGGTTACGACCTTTATAATATATCCCTTCATCTTGTAGCTGGGCGGAAGAGACGGAAAGAGAACAGAGGATCGGGTTTATCTGCAAGCTTGGTGTCTGAGAGTGTTTACCTTTGATGTCAAATAGAAAGAGAGAGGGGAAAGAGAGACCTCAAGAAGAGATTACAGCATTGACTCCATCCACTCACTGTGTGTATGTTCTCCGCACATGCTTTGATCAGGGTAATTTGTAATTTAAAAGTCACTAAAAAGGAAAAAAAAAAAAAAAAACAGCACAACGCAATCTTTTCATGATTAGCACGTCAAGTGCCAAAGACATTTCATGCATAGAGCTTCTAATGTTTTCAAAGTGAATGACATGTATTACATTTCATCTTGGATTTACATATTTATAATGCTTGATTAAGTCTAAAAAAGATGCTGATTGGTTGAATTAATGCAGAATATGGCGGTTCGGTCTTTTATCTAGGAGAGGAGACATTAAGGGCGCGTTATGTGGTACATCCACTGCATACACATGGTTCATTGTATTTATTTATGTTTGTTTGTCTTGTTTTAGTGCACTTACATGCTTCCAGTGCAATTGGGAGCATATTCTCGCTCTCATCCTCCCACATGGACAATTAAACACAAGCTAACCCATCTCTCTGTTCTCTCTCGTAGGAGCAGACCTGTTCTCCAACTGCACAGAGGAGTGCAAAGCCCTCGGCCACTCAGATCGCTGCTGGATGCCAAGTTTCGTGCCCACCGAGGCACGACAGGGCGCCGATTACCGCAGCAACCTGCACGTGCCGGGCATGGACTCTGTGCCTGACTCTGAGGTATTTGAGGGCGAGACGTTGGCGGGCGATCAGTCATTCTCAACCTTTGGCAAAGAGACGCCACACCACCCCAACCAGATGCACCAACACCAACATCAACACCATCAACACCACCTCAATGCTTCCACGCTAGAGAGGAAAGAGTTCGATGCACTTCTGTGTAACTCTCGCATGCCTTACAAAGCCGCCTGTCTGTGTGAGTATCTCAAAGAGAGAGCTCTTTCCTCTCTCTTGATCTGACCTGAAAACTTTCCAAATTCAAGGCCTCTAGCGTGAAGTGCTACTGAATTCTCGAACTCGAAGCCCTCACACCTCTGCTTTCCCTCACCCATCAACATCTGTCCATCCTTCATCTGCTCTTGGTTCCTGGTGTACACTCTTAAAAATAAATGCTCTGACAGAAGCCGAATTGTTTTAACTTCCTCAAGGATTTTTTTTTTATCCTTGAGGAAAA
This sequence comes from Garra rufa, assembly GCF_049309525.1. Classification (NCBI taxonomy): domain Eukaryota; kingdom Metazoa; phylum Chordata; class Actinopteri; order Cypriniformes; family Cyprinidae; genus Garra; species Garra rufa. The sequence continues at coordinate 24,955,922 of NC_133376.1, forward strand.
CCATGTACTGGTGGTTTAAAGCCCCCTGGAGGCCTGCACATTTTAAATGGAGGAATCAATATGCTGTTCTTAAGAACCTTTAATGTAGCATCAAGAGATATGTTAATCTTCAAAGAACCAAATAGAAAGAACCCTACCAAGTGAACGAAAAGCTTTAATTTTAAGAGTGTACAATTCATACATTTACTCCCAGTCAAACAATGTTATCACTGTTGTGAAAAAAAAAAAATTAAATCAAATTGGCTACACTCACAGGAAATTGAATTGGGATTTAAATTAGAACAACTATCTAAGTGTCTACAAACCTTCAAGGCTTTTTAAAACATGTCAAGCCAACATTTAAAATGTGTCTTGACCAACTTAAAAATTACAATTTGAAATCCATTTCACTTTAATTATAGTTCCTTACATTCAAATTCAGGAATTTAAAGCATTCTCATTGGAATTTAGAATGTTTCACAACCCTGATAATTAAATGATTTCAAACATTGTGCATGCTTTGAAACATTAAATTGCACTATGAAATTGTTCAGTTATTTATAAATGCAGGGAATTACGAAAGCCCTGGTGCCTAGTTGTGTGATTTTAATGTGATGCGATGTTAGATCAAACATGAAAACATTCTCAGATATCTGACCATAGGCAAAGACCCACCAGAGATTGACAGAGATTGAAGCGTAAAATGAACTTGTAAAATACAAAGATAAAAGAAAGGCAGAAAGTCCCTATTGTTTTGTACACAGGCAGTAGATTTATTGAAGTAGCGTTTGACTAGTCATGCCAAACATCAGCTCAGAAGCTTGAAACAGACGCTCTCAAAAGGCCAGAGTTTATAAGGTTTAGACTGCCTACTACTGTTTGTTCTGTTAGAGAGGATGAAGGTGGTAGTGGGACTGATTGAGATATTATCGACTGCTCTGTTGTGTTGAAACCTTCAGACATCTGTCTCAGAAAGAGCGCTCCAAGGCTGTGTGGGTGGTGCATTTAACTTTGAGGAAATAGTTAGGCCTATAGTTCCTCATCAAAGCTTTGTTTCTGTATGGACCAGCCAAGGGTCTTAGCACAACGCTTTATGCTTTTTGCCGCCTCAAAAAGACACCTTTAATAAGCTTCCTTTCTTTTTTTCCCTTTTTAGCGCGGAAAAGGATATGCTAGCTCTTTCCGAGTGGACATACCAGAGACGGCGTGATTTTGCACAATCAGTAAAACTGATGGAAAAGCAAAGAGCATCAAGTTTTCAGACTCTATTTCCAGAGGCGTCAGATGATCGTGCATTCCCGAAGGCTTCCGGAGCCTCTAGGACCTCAACAAACTTGATGAAAGAGCCGGACTCGCAGAGCTAGATGCAAGCGGCCCGAGCGGCTGGACATAACGCGCTTCTCAGCGGGACTGAGACGGAGGACAAAACTAGACCGTTAAAATACACGGAGGATAGGAAGACAAGGAGAGAATCAAGAGGACAACTATTCCTCTTGGCTTCTGCGTGTGCCTGTTTACAGCACTACTGTACATCGTTAAAAAAAAAACAAGACAAAAAAAGACAATGTGAACTTTTGTAACGAAAACTACGAAAATGGAGATATATTCACTGAGCCCTTTAGTTGTTTATGTACACACACAGACACACCACTGAAAAGCCAATTGTACAGGAAATTCATTTGTGCATTACAAATGCAATATTGTTCTTTTAGACATGACTGTTTTTATATTCTGTGTGCGGCTGTGTGTGTGATAAGGTGTTTTCCCTAAATCTATTCCAACTTTGTCAAAAGAAAAAAAAAAAAAGCAACGGATTCCACCGAGGGATTTTTTTTCCGTCAGGGTTAAGTGTTTAACGTTGTGAGCAGGACAGCTGTGGCCTAAATCTTACTCTCTCAGACAATACGTAGGTTATATCACGTGTGAGAAGTCTTAACTGTACTCTTTTAAACTTCAAAATAAATATAAATCTATATCTATAAATCTATATATACTTTTTCTGAAAGTGCGGTCTTCATTTGCACCGTTTTTTCCAGTGTAGTGTGTAAGGCTCCTCAAGGGAGCCGTTAGCATCGCTAATCAACTTTACAGGGGTCCTTAACGTGACAGAAAGCCTTATCTCCAAACTTTTCATCCATTTTTTCACTTTTGGATATTGAGATTCATGTCTATAAATAAAAAGGGTCGTAATATTCTAGATTTGAATACATGGCAGTTGTGTATTACTGTAGCCAAATAGATTTGGAAATTCGAGGCCAAATACAGACAGGGCACACAGTGCAAATCAAACAAACACACACTGATACTAATATCACACACAAACACCTTAATACCAGGAGGTGACAAATAAACTGAAACATGTATACTTACATCTTAGACTCCTGTGTTTTATTTTAAGACAACTTTAATACGGATAGACAGTTTAACAATTAAGCCACATTCCTTAAAAATCAAACTGTACACAAAACATTCCTCTCTAATGAAAAATGTAATGGAAAACCAGGCTCAGCTGTCTGGTTTTGTTTTGCAGCTAAGGACATTAGAAAGTCTATTTTTGCACACATGGATGCAACCACTCAAAGGAGCATTTAGTGCAATTTATTCAAAACAAATGCTATTTAGGTTTTATTAACAATGACAGTTCAAATACATTTTTTGCACAAAAATGCAGGGAAATGTGGACAAAGACGTTCGCTTCTCATCTATAAAGAGAACAAAATGTAATATATATATAAATATATTCCAGCGAAGTTCAATTTAAAGCCAGTCGCACAGAACTAAACTTAATGCAGCACGAAACAAAGGACAAAAGCAATGTGATCATATCTCATTTTCCTTAAAATTGACTCCATTATGTTTGACCTCCACTCACATTAATCTCTTTCACAAACCGCAGGCTTTAATATCAGAACGGGAAAGCTGACGGAGGGACCTAAATACAGAAATCACTGGGCTATAATAAGAATAATTAAAGAAATAAAATAAATGACTTACAATTCCCCAAACAAGTCGTACATTTTCCGGAGACGTGCTTTGGAGCGACTTTTAAAGTCACTCAAAGATGTTCGGTTTAACTTTTCTAAGCTTTACTGAATACAAATAGCTTCGTCTAACAGGATCCTATTTGTTTCGCATGTAAAATGCAAGAAGGTGGGCCTCAAATGATGATGTGAAGGTGGGTGTTGGGTGACGCTTTAAGCAGAGGCCACCGCTGACAGATAGATTGAAGTTGAACAGAAAATCTGTCCTCATAAATATGCTAACAGCCCCAGCCCCTGTCAGACTCTTTTCTCTCACCTCCCTCACGCCTTTCCTCCCTTCATCTCACCCCTCTTTTCCTTCCTCCTGCACACACCTCATCTCCTCTGACAGGTCAGCGCTCCATTTGTTCTTTCTGACTGATGACATCTATGAGGGCAACTTTTGTTCTTCTCCAAAGAGAGAGAGAAAGAAAAATAAGAGCGCGTCTTCGGTGCTGGTTTGTCAAGGTGTTCCGTGTCTGTTCTCACTTCAAAATGCTTCTCTGTAGGGAATGTTTTGAAGATCTCTGCTGTGCGCATGTGTGTGTGTATGTGAATGTGTGTGGCACTGCCAGATGTCTGATGTCTGAGGTGACAGTGAGACGTGGTGGAGGCTCATCGGACCCCTGGCAGTTCTCTGAGGGGCCTCGGGGGCCCCTGCCTAAGCGTCTGAAGCGACAAGGCGCCGAAAAAGCGATAAGCGGAGCAGGACAGGAATGTGAGAGCAGGGAGGCCGCAAATCCCAGGTGTGCTGTCTGTTACGCGGGAGCGGGAAGAGAGTCGGACAGCAGATAAAATGACAAAAGAACGACGGAGCCGGGTGCGCGACGGGAGGGGGGGAACCGAATAAGAAAGGGGAAGAAAAAGAGGGGCAGGGAGCCCGTGAGCTGAGCTCTGTGTACACAGCTTTTCTGACATTTAGACCTCTCAACTGCTGTAGTCTCGCTATCAGACCTGTTAGTGACACGGCCCCGCTGAGACTCCATGACAAAAAGGCTCCGAAAAGGCTTTGAAATGACAAATGTGCCATCGTCGGTGTGAATTTTAACACCTTTTCTCTAACTACGGACAATGGCTTGTAGTTTAGGATATCAGTGAAATTGTGACTCGATTAAACAGCAGGTTCTAACCTCTGAGTGAACCTAAATTAATGTTTTTTTTTTACTCTCACTGAGCATCTGAGTGAAGAGCTGTCAGTCCACTTGACAGTAAGCCTATTTAGTTCAGTGAATGAACGTTAATCTGTCTTTAGTGCCGTTGGCCGATTTCCTTACTGTACTGTCTGCACACTTTACATGCACACACAAATCAAAAGAGTGTGTGCATATCTTTTTTTGCCGGTCTTTGGGCCAGGGCGGAAATATGTGTTTAAGTATTGTTTTCAATGTAGGCAATGTGTCCAGGATATCACAAATGAAAAAGAAAATTTAAGATGCTCTTTTGATGCTGTGGCAGAAACAATTTAAGTAATAGTCAATTTAAGTAATAGTCCTTACCTGAAAAAGATTGACAATGTCCAGTATATTCTCCCTTCTTTTACACTCCTGGAATTGAAAAAAAAAAAGAACATTAAAACAAAAACTAAACATTAATGTAAATAAATAAGTCATTTTAAGGAGAGACGCTGCAGGCAAAAACACTTTTTTCATGCAACTGTCAAGTTTTTGCACTTTTTAGTGTTTCATGAAGTGTTTTTTTAGACTAGTGAAAAGAAAACACACAAAAGACACTGTTAAGTGTTATTTTTCATAGCACTTTATCTATTTGTGTCAATAGATTTCAATTACAATACATCTTTTTTAAAGGCTGTTTACTCAAAATTAGTTTTTTTTCTCCTACACTGAGCCATAAATCTCCACTTCAGTAACCCTTGCACACACCAAACTTACATTTTTATTCCTGTCTATATTCAGAAGGTTTTTACAGAGGGATTTGTTCATATATAATTTGCTTGATTTTATACAACATTTTATTCCCTTAAAAATGGTAAAAAAAAAAAAAAAGTTATGTTAAGTTATGTTCTAAGTTTTTTTCTGAATTATGGAGAGACAAAATGAGATACCCAAAACCTATGCCTCTGAAAAAACATTTGACTCTATGTCAAAAAAAAAATTGAAACAATAATTTTGAAACCAACTTCATCCAGTGTTTAGAGTTTTGTACTAGAAATGTATGCAAATTAGCGCATATTTCATTAAATAATGGATCATTTGCAAATTTAAACCTACATTTTAGAAAACTTGTAATACAAAGAAAAAAAAATTGTAGTAAGGTGATAGCTATTAGTTAATTTCTTTACCCTATTCACCTGCAGTGTCTCACCTTAAATGCTAAAATCAAAAAAAAAAAAAAGATCAGTGCAGTATACTTGGCATCCTATCTTTTAAAAACACACTATGGACACACAGAGAAGGTTTTTCTCCACACTGAGAGGTCAGTGTAACCTTCCTAAATGTTTTTTTTTTTATGCTGGTGGAAAGAGCAGTTTTTCTTTTCACTCACTTTTTTCTTCTCACTGGGAGCTCAGATTGTGTACTTTTTTATATTTTTTTTCCATACGGGGTGATGACACCCTTTCACAACTGCAGAGAGCATTCGTGAAAGAAGTGTTTATGATGCAGACACCTCTCTTATTCCTTCTCTCACAAACATTGCAGAAAGCCTTTCATCTTGTAACATCTACAACAGCGCAAATGCGTTGTCCGCAGATTAAAGAAACCAATCACGTCCTGCCCATTCAGACAGCTATTGTACCCCACAATAACAAATGTGAATGTAAATGTTTACGAGTGCTCAAAAAACATCCATCAAGCATTTAATATCAATGTTCAAACATACAAACAAGAGCCTTATGTTGTTATTAGTATCAGATAGATGTTACAAATATTATAATTAAACCTGTGAATTGTTTTGCTTTTCCTGAGCAGGTAACTGCCGAAATGAGGGAGTATAGTGGCTATAACCTGTGTGTGTGTGTGTGTGTGTGTGTGTGGACTGTAGGTGCCACCTGGGTACTAATGAGTGAGTAATTAGGCTCTGGCACATGCACAGACAGCCACACCTCGCTCCTTAGGACCCCAGCCACCATATGCTGCACCAGTTGGGAGCTCAACTCGCCAAGAACTCTAGAAGAAAGAGAAAAGTAAGTGAAAAGAAAACCGCAGCTCCTTCCTTCTTCACAGCAGCAATGTTTCTAAACATTTCGGCCTGTGCCATAAAATTGCATGACCTCCTCAGCTAGAAGCATTTAAAAAAAAATCACAGATAAACAGAGTAAATACCGCAGGAGAATGATGAAAGTAAACCCGGTAATTTACTAAGTGCCAGCTCTATTCATGCCAGTGTAGCCTGATCTCAAACACATTCAGAATGCTAACAAAAGAAGGGGTGTGTCCTTAAAAAAAAGGAAAGCTGGGCTGGGGTCGGTAGTCAAGGATTAAAGTGGTTTGATTTCGATTTACCGGTAAAGAAAACTGACCCCAGCACAGCACGGACATGGTGGAAATTGTGGTTTGAGTTGAAGACTTTAGAGAAAACATTCTTTCAGGAGCGTGTAAAATCAGCAGATGCCAGCCAAATGTTGGTGGGTCTATTTGTTTGTCAGCTTCTGAAATGTTGTCCCTCCCCACTGTGAAATGCAGTAACAAAGTCCCATACAGAAGACACTATTCACATACCCTCTGCTCTTGACAAGCGCAAGTCATTTCTGGGTCACATTCGGGCCATTTGTGGGACAGGGATAACACACACATACACAAATTTGCTTAACCATCTGCTACTGGTGCCTGTCGTTGTATAACATTACCTCAAGCAAACTCTCCAGAAAGGACAGCAAGAGAGTCTACGGCCATTTGGTGATTCTGCTACAGTGATCTGACATTTAGACAGAAAGCTAATATATAGCCTCCTCCCCCCTGCTCCAAAAAAAAAAAAAAAAAACTTTTAAATTTTACTTGTGCAAAAAAAAGTTACATTAGTACAGTATGGAAGCCTGTTTCCTCCACTGAATAAAGAATTGAAAACTGTAATTGTGACGTTTTATATCACAATCCTGACTCTTTTTTTTTTTTCTCAGAATTATGATACAAACTCATAATTCTGACTTTTTTCTCAGAATTGTGAGATATAAACTTGCAAATGCGAAGTTAAAAAGTCAGAATTGAATGATAACTCCCAAATGCAAGTTATACTGTAAAAAAACGCAAGATATAAACTCACAATTCTCTCTTTTTTTTTTTTTTAATTGTGTGATACAAATTTGCAAGTGTGACTTTTTTCTCAGAATTTCGAGTTAAAGTCCAGTTTTGAGGGGGAAAAAGTCTTATATGTTATCCGAATTTCCAGTTTCTCACAATTCTGGCTTAAAAACTCGCAATTCTGAGAAAAAAAGTCACAATTGTGAGATGTAAACTTGCAATACTGAGAAAAAAGACAGAATTGTCAGTTTATATATCGCAATTCTGATTTTATTTCTCAGAATTGTGACTTTATAGAGTTTATATCTAACAACTGAGAAAAAAGGTCAGCATTGCGAGTTTGTATCACAATTTTAAGAAAAAAAAATTGCGAGGTGTAGGCCTAAACTCGCATCTTTTTATATCTTGCAATTCTGATTTTATAACTTGCAATTGCGAGTTTACACTGCTAAAAATAAAGGTGCTTTAAAAGGTTCTTCACAGTGATGCCATAAAAGAAACATTTTTGGTTCCACAAAGAACCATTCAGTCAAAGGTTCTTTAAATAACTATCTCTTTCTTAACTTTTTATAATCTGAAGAACCTTCTTTGGCCACAAAGAACCTTTTGTGAAGCAGAAAGGTTCTTCATATGTTAAACGCTCTTTATGGATCCATTTAGACAAAAAAAGGTTCTTCTATGGCATTGTGAAGCACCTTTATTTTTAAGAGTGTAGCTGATCATTTCTAATAATTCAGAATAATGCCAGACTGAGCTCTAGTCCATTGATCAGAACCTTTATGGAAGCCTGTTTCCACCACTGAATAAAAAAATAAAAATGGTAATTGCGACTTTTTATCTCAATTCTTTTATCTCAATTTTATCATCAATTCTGACTATGAATATGTTAAAGGTTCTTAATGGAACCATTTAGACTAAAAAAAAAAAAAAAAGTTCTTCTATGGCATCCTGAAGTACCTTTATTTTTAAGAGTGTATATCAAGCAATTCTGACTTCTTTACTCAGAATTGCAAGTTTATATCTCACAACTGAGAAAAAAAGTCAGAATTGTAGTTTGTATTACACAATTCTTAGAAAGAAAAAACAAAATCAGAATTGTGAAGTGTAGGCCTAAAATCGCAATTGTGAGAAATAAGTCAGAATTGTGAGATAAAAAGTCGCAGTTACCTTTTTTATTTTTTATTCAGTGGAAGAAACGAGCTTCCATTGTAAAGGTTCTGATCAATGAACCAGAGCTCAGCCTGGCGTTATTCTGAATAATTAGAAAAAATCAGCTACACTCTTAAAAATAAAGGTGCTTCATGATACCACAGAAGAACCTTTTTTGTCTAAATGGTTCCATAAAGAACCTTTAACATCTGAAGAAACGTTCTGTTTCACAGAAAGGTTCTTTGTGGCAAGAGAAGGTTCTTCATATTATAAAAAAGGTAAGAAAGAGATGGTTCTTTAAAGAACATTTGACTGAATGCTTCTTTATGGAACCAAAAATGGTTATCCTATGGCATCGCTGTGAAGAACCGTTTAAAGCACCTTTATTTTTAAGAGTGTAGTCTTCGGCATTCACACAGTTTATACAGTGAGTCACACCGTTCACACTTTTCCAGAAGATTTAGTTCTCAAACAGAAACAGCTCCATATAACACTCATATACACACTCAAGCTCTGAGGATCAAATTACTACTTGTTCGTGGCTCATTTTTGATTCAGAGCAATTCAGTAATTTCAGTAACTGGAGACTCACTCCGATCTAAACATTGAATCAGTTGTTGAGTTGAGTTGCTGACTCAAAAAGAACTGCAATCGGATCAGAACGATTCGCTATTAAAAACAGTCCATCGTGATTTGAGAATCATTTCAATGGGTTCATCAAAAGGATTCGGCTCAAAAGACTGATTCGTTCTTGAATCATGTTTTATAACGGGTTTCAATCTCTTTACCCTGAAATAAGAAGAATTGTTTTTTATATACACAACAAGTAAAACATTAGACATTGTGCTTTGGAATATCGTAAAGTAAAAGTTTCTAAAAATGTAAATACTAATAAAATACAGATACTATAAAAATGCAAGGCCTGTAAGTAAAAATACTTGCTTTTACTAGTATATGCTGCAGAGAAAACATACAAAATAAGTGGAGCAAACAGATCTTGGGTCGGGCAGTATTGACATACTGATTTGAGGCCATTATTCTTATTATACTTAAAGGCACAGTCTTCTCAAATGAAAGTGCTATTATTTGTTCAGGGCTCCTAAGCTTTTTTTTTTTTTTTTTTTTTTTTTTTTTCTCAGGCAGCACTGATCTCTGTGTTAGCAGGTAAATCAATTTTATCGGCCACGGAAGGTCCCAAGCTCTACCGTCTGTGTCCCGGTCATTAGCTATACTGATTTGTGTAACACGTTAAAAGTTGTTAAAGATAGTCTTTATTGACATCTCTGCACATCCCTTTCACAGCATAATCTCAAAGGGAGCAGCCATTCATCTTCAGCCTGGTCCCTGTCCTCTGGCTAAAAGAGGTAGCTATATTTCTGCCAGCGTCCAGCAGGGTAAAACTGTGTCGTGTTTTTTATTCGGCTGTGTCTGATAAGGTGAGTCAAGTATAGGGCTGCAGAAAATCACTGAATTAGCACACCTTTTCTATGCCATTCATAAATGTCAGAGAACCTTGTGTTCTCTTTAATTATGTTTAATAATGATCTATGGCCTTTAGGACAGTGACTCATAATTTAATGACACAGAAACTAAAAATGATTTTTCTAAGAAGTTTATTAATTACAGAGAAAGAGATAGAGATAAAAGAGATAAGAGACTGAAAAAAATACAAAGGGGCTTTTTGAAGAAACATAACTGGTTATTTTACAGCACAATAGATGTAGTTTCTGGTATCTAAGTAAACTTAGCTTGACCAGTCAGAATTAATCAGTTTTATTAAGCAACATTCCCAAGCTCAAGGTTATTTTAGAGCAAACATTTCAAATATTTACATTGCACAAAAACCATGCATTAGTACATTTGTGTTGAGATTTTAATTTTTTTTTAATACGGCTTCTTTGGTAAGAACTTTTTGATTAATATCAAAGAAAAGGAGAAACGTATGGAAGCCCATTTACACCACTGAATAAAAAATAAAAGGTTATTGCCACTTTTTATCTCACTTTTTTTTTTTTTTACTTTTTTCTCAGAACTGCGTCATATAAACTCGCAATTCAGATTTTTTTTCTCCTAGAACTTTGAGACATAAATTGACAATTCGAGAAATAAAATCAGAATTGCAATATATAAACTTTTTTCTTGCAATTGCGACTTTGTATCTCCCAATTCTGACTTTATAACTCGCAATTGTGAGTTTATATCTCACATTTCTAACAAAAAAAAGTACGATTTTTTTTTCTTCTCATAATTGTGACATATAAACTCGCAATTGTGAGTTATAAAGTCCATTTCTGATGAGAAAAAAAAAAAGACTGATATGTTTGCTAGTTTATATCTCGGAATTCTGACTTTATAACTCGCTGTTGCAAGTTTATATCACAATATTCTGTCTTTATTTCTCAGAATTGCAAGTTAATATATTCTGACTCGCTATTGTGAGTTTATATCATGCAATTCTGAAAAAAAAAGTCAGAATTGAGACTTTGTGTCACGCAAGTTATAACGTCCAGTTCTGAAAAAACAGAGAACTTACAGAATCGCGAGTTTATATCTTACAATTCTGACTTTATGACTTGCTATAGCGAGTTTATATCTCGCAATTCTGACTTTATAGCTCGCAATTGTGTGTTTATATCACAGTTCTTAGAAAAAAAGTCAGAATTGCGACTTTGTATTGTGCAATTCTGAGAAAAAAAGAGTCAGAATTGTAAGATTAGTCGCAATGACCTAATTTTATTTTAGTTTTTATTTAGTGGCAATAAAGGGCTTCCATAGAAAAGTGTAGTAGTGTTGAAAGTAGTTTTAAACTTTAGCTTAGGTGATGCATGCTAAGTCAGAGCAATGCAGGTAACTCTCAATATTGCATAAAAACTGCTATTTCATTATTCTGATATCGGGGATACTAGGGCTAGCACATTTTTAGGGTGTGTTTTTGAAAGTTTCTGTGCATGCATGTGTCTTTAAGTCTTGACCAAAAATAAATAAATTAAATAAATTAAATAAAACAAACAAATAATAATGAAAAAATTGCCCAAGAAAAAGTTCAATAAAAAAGTAGCAGATTGTCACACTATATGGGGTAAGCCTGTCAGTAAACAGCCTATTGCAATTTCAACAAAACAATTACAATGTTTTCAAAGTATAAAATATAAAACTAATTATGACACAGCAACAATGTAAAATGTAATGCACAGACATTGTTTAGACAGTATATATTATAATAAAAACATACAACATATGTAGAACTTTTTATGAAACTTATTAATGAAAACCACTGAACATATTTCAGCCTCGCAGTTAAAATTTACTATTAAATAGCTCTGGAGTAATGAATTAGCAATCATTTTTAAAGAAAATAAATATATATCTGGACAATTTCAAGAGGTTCTTGAACTAGGTGCTTTAAACCAATATACAAAACCACTGCAAGAGAAAATAAGCCTTTGTAATTGAACTCAAAACCTTCTAGTTATTGAGATACAGCCATTCGCCAACAATTTATTCTGCCTGACGTATAGGTCGCAATATTTTCTGACTTTCGGGTGTGATAAATAATGGGTGATTGAGTGTGTGATTCTATCCTTACAATACAAAAAGATCTTTCTATGTCTCCTGTGAAAGAAACTGCTTCTTGAGTTCTTTTTATCAATCTCAATCTTTTTATCAGCCTCAATCTCAATGCAGCATAAGTGTAAAAGCAAGCCAAAGCTTTTTAGTACAGCAACAGAGACTATTCAGTAAAGCAACTGGAAAGCAACCTAACACATCTGAGTGTAAATACTCCGATTGCTTTGGAGCTCTAATTTTAGCATTGACTTCTTCATCCGCAACGTTTGTATTGACTCTTCAAAGTCTAACTCTGGCATCGGATTTTAACAGACCACCATTCCACTTATCAAGTTGACAGAAGGCACATCCCTATCATGACGAAAACATGAACTGACTCTTTTGTGGAGCGGGATATGATGGAGCTGAACAGAACCAAATGGTGGAACAGGAGGAGAGAACAGCGTAGCCCCCGGGAGATAACAGTGGCTGCCACAGTGGCTGAGATACTGATCTAAATGAAAACAAACAGAGATAAGAGGGAGATTGGAATCACACTGGCACGCTCTGGAGTCCCTGCGTGTGTTTGTGTTTGCGCACGAACCCGTGTGTAAAGCCTCCACGCCTGCCCCGTGGTAGAGACCACCCATCAGATAGATATCAGCTAGAACAATTAGAGCGACGCCTCCACTCGTCCTAGATGAAGATTCTCAGTAGCGTAGTGCGGGGTTTAATTTTGGGGCCCTTAATTTTTTATGAGGTATCAATGTGGAATCTTGAGTAGGAGATTTGTGCATGTGCTTTTTATGTCGCTCAAGGGACATCAATCCACATATCAGCGAGAACAGATGAAGAACTCAGTCTGTTGTGGCTGAAAGCGTGTCTCCGAGACACAGAGGTAATACTTCTGCTCTGAAGTCAGATGAAACAGAGATTCTGGTTTGGGGCCCAAAACCCCATTGGACATCACTCCCACAGCTTTTGCAGTTAATCTGGTTGATGCTCCCACTAAAGCTCTCATATTTTGTGATCACACACCAAGGAGCAAGAACTGATCCAGTAATCTTATTTGATATCTCTATCAAAAACTCAGATGTTACGCCACTAGGGAAATTAGGACAGTTTGGTATTTGCGTTTCGGCAGGTCAGATTGATAGCACGAGGAACGTCCATTTCTGCATTCTGTCTTTGTCCTTGAGCGCTTGCTTTGGTCTGAATGACCACAAACGCAGTTTGACAGACATCATAATCTATAGTGAGCTGGGTTTTGTCAAAGCAGGTCATCCTGAACAAAAAGTTAATTTAAACTGTTGAAGAGGCACTGATTAGCTGAACTACTGAAATGCTTTCTGAAAAGAACCGTCCGGAATCCATAATTAAATTTCCATTAGTTTAACATGTAATGGCTTCACTTTATGGTATAAATTAAGGATAAAACATTGACTGCGTCGTTATATTTGGTAAGCCTGGCTGGAAAACATATTTAGAAACATTTGTGTAATTGTTTTGGTGGCAACAACATTTGTAACACCTCCTTAACCACTCTTTCTATTAAGAGACTGCCAAGTCTTGAGTGTTAGATTGGAGTCTAATATTCATTCCACATCTTTTATGGAGACATGTATGCACTCACATAAAAAGAGTCTGATGGTCTGATTAATCCACTTCAGGAGAAACCATTATCACAAGAACAATTGGTGTGTCTATCCTTGTGGAGTGGCCATCCATCAATGTCACCGCTACTTATTATTCGCCATTGCCTCAGGAGGTCCGCATTTAGCCACTATGGGAACTCTTACAGTCATAATTCAAGTTTGCCCTGTAATTCTAGCATTCATTCATTGTTTTTTTTCCAGGGACTTATTATAATAAACCAAAACAATTTTCTACAAGTTGTTATTTCCAGATCAAAGTAGAGTGTTTTGGTAGAGTACGTCAGCGTGTGTTTTTAAAACCCTCACAGATGGATACTGATGCCTGTGTTTTAAGTGAGTTTCTGGTGATTTCGCAGTGTTTCATAATTCTGCGGTCATCAGACAGTGATTGCTGCCTACATGTGAAATGACCGTCTGTAAAATGAGTCATCGTTCACACCGAACACTGACAGTGTGGAGAACTCAGAGTTCTTCACATATTCAAGGAAGACATCAAAAAAGTGAAAAAACTTTTGAACTCTTTGCTATCAGTAAACAACATAGAGTTCTGAAGTGCTTGTTCATCAAGCCCTGTCAGTGACAACACAAATACAAACACATATAAGTGCTTACCTTGCTCCTATGACCTTTCTTCATATCCCTCCACCTTTATTTTTAATTTTAACCATTTTCGGTTAAGTAAGCCTGAGCTTAGTATCATACTCCCTCCCTCATTTGGAGGACATACAAACTAGTGAAACACAGTACATATAGGATATGCTCACTGCTGTCAGTCAGGTTTTAAAGGGCAAATTCACAAATTTGACTGCCCATCCAGTCCTGATAGTTAATGGTAAAAGACTTGGCTTGTTGTCTTCAACAGAGGCTCGAGCTCCGAGTTCAACACCCCCATTGTGTTACAACATAGAAGAATAGCAGAAATGAAGGGGAGGTGGAGGGATGCTGGGAAGGTACAATAACTGCTGCCTATATTTTATACAGGCTTTGACCCTGGACCACAAAACCAGTCTTAAGTCACACGGATATATTTGTAGCAATAGCTACAATTGCTTATTGATTTTTCTTTTATGCAAAAAATCATTAGGATATTAAGTAAAGACCATGCTTCATGAAGATATTATAATTTTCTACTGTAAATATATAAAAACGTAATTTTTGATTAGTAATATGCATTGCTAAGAGCTTCATCTGGGAAACTTTAAAGGCAATTTTCTCTATTTCTTTTTTTTTTTTTTTTTTTTTTGCACTCTCAGATTTCAGATTTTCAAATAGTTACATCTCGGCCAAATATTGTCCTATCCTAATAAACCACACATCAATGGGAAGCTTATTTATTCAGCTTTCAGTTGTCAAGAAATTCTTATGACTGGTTTTATGGTCCAAGGTCACATATAGGCTTGCAATGATTATTTACAGAACTGAAAGATTAGGCTTCTCCCAAACCTATGTTTGGAACATTATATAAAGACACTTTCATTCAGAGTTTTTAAATGACAGTAAATTACTGTATTCAATAACCAAATGTGCCTCTTTAGTGGGACTTTGTGCAAGTTACATCATTAGACCAGTAGATAGCGACAAGTAATTGAGTTTTTGCTGCATCGGAATATGCTTACTTTGTTACTATATAGTATGTGAAAAGCGGTACATTAATAGATTAGTAATTCTTAATTCAGAGTATACAGTAGATGAAAAGTATCTGTAAAAAGTACCATCCATCTAATAAAATGCATAACATATTAAAGTGTCTTTCCATGTCTTCTACAAAATAAAACCAGAACCATAGAACATAGAACCAAAAAGATGAGTCTTTGAATCACTCACTTAACCAATTCATTCAACAACACTGATGAATTCAGAAACTAAACTAAAGTGACTGCCTATGCGTGAGTCATTTAATAATTCACTCAACCAAACTAACTGGTTCAGAAATGCAACACCACTGCCGTATTGCTCAGATATAAGCAACAGCTGAATCTGCTTTGAATGAACTTATTTCTGTTAGTGGAGCAAAATACACTAACCATATTTGTATAAAAAGAACTTCTTGTTTACTAAACTGTTACATAAAATCTGTACCACTCTCACAGTCCTGCTGTTGGTCTGAAAATCAGCAAAGCTGTAATTCTCTTATGATTCTGAAAAACAAAACTCTTGTGATTTTGCTTAATTGTCGCTGTCACTATGGTTACAGGCGTTGTTCATGAAAAATGACATTTCAGCAGCTGATGTTTGAGAAATCACAAATTGGACAAATCCAGTACGTTAATTCTGTATAAAATGTATATACTCTCTATGGTTTTCACCAACTTGACATGGTGAACTCAATCTGCGACAGTATTTTTAGTCTTTTCAATGGCATTCACAGACTTTGAGTGGCTGTGATTACATTATGAGGTGTTATAATAAAGTAGCACTCCTTTTTGTTAGTGATGGGCATGCATTGTTGTTTGAAACATGGCCTCTCTAAAAACCCACAAGCCTTGACACTCCTACAGCTCGGTATTGTCACACACTGTTTTCTAGTCCATGTTTTTATTCTTCTACTGAGGTCAACACAACAGGCTACATGTTCATAATCAGCATTCATATCCTTCATGAATATGAGTTTGTTCAAAAATTAAGTTGTGGCTATGGAAAGGAAAACGTTTTTGTGGCTGCAATTTCACATGAACTCATTATGTTCAAGGTGAATCAACAAAGCTTGGCATTCCAGTGCTGTTCCCTGTTAATCTTTAATAAGCTGAACGCTGTATCAGTCCTGACAAGTTGATGGTGGATATCCAAGCACACGTTCTTATTATATCAGTGTACATACTGTATGTATTCCCTAAAGAATGATTTGATATATTTATATTTATTCTAATATTGTTTCCAGGTACAAGGAGCATAAAAATTCATAATGACAAGCAACTCAGAAAGAAGTGATATATAAAGGTTCTTCAAGTGATGCCAAAGAAGAACCATTTTTTTTCCCACAAAGAACCATTCAGTCAAAGGTTCTTTAAAGAACCATTTCTTGCTTACCTTTTTTATAATCTGAAGAACCTTATTTGTCACAAAGAACCTTTTGTGAAACAGAAAGGTTCTTCAGATGTTAAATGTTCTTTATGGAACCATTTAGACAAAAAGGTTCTTCTATCGCATTGTGAAGCACCTTTATTTTTAAGAGTGTAGGGATGTATGTATATTTTTTTTAGCATAGCCAACTATAATCATAGACTACCCACCCAGCTCCCTTTTATTACAACAGCTGTACTATTATTACTAACAGCGCACCTCAGACGTAAGAAACTTGTTGTTCATGGAGTGATGCTTCATTTGAAGGACCATCCATAGATCATAGTTCATAACAATCTATCAAACACTAACTGCACCACAGTCGCAAAGAATAAAGATGTTGACATTAGTTCTCAGCGGATGAAGCAGAGACTAAACAGAGGCTGTTTTTAGAGTCATTTATCAGATGAATAAACATTCGCACTTTTGATGTATAACCTTGTGCCACCCTGTAATGGAAAAGTGATCATCAAGCAGAAAGTTCGTGAGCGAGCACTACTTCGACTTTAAGCATTTCTTTTTCTTTTTCTGTTTTCTCAGCCCCTCAATCCGTTCTCCCTCCCCTCTTTTCTTTGAGAGGTTTCCTGCCAGAGCTGTGCAGGGGTTGAAGTGGATGATGAAGAGGCTGAGCAGGGGGCCTGGCAGCGCTGCATCCCACACAGACGCCTCTCTTGTGGGCATGCCGAGAGAGACATGGCCCCCCGGATGGAAGGTTGCTGGCAGTCTGGAACCGGAACTGCAGAGGGAAAAGGCTCATTCATTAATCTACCACCTTCTATGTACCTGTCTGTTTTCTCCCCTCATCTATTTTCCACCTTTTTCTTTACTCTAAATGTGTTTCTTAAAGGGATGGTTGATCCAAAAATGAAAAATTCACCTTCATGTTGCTCCAAACCTGTATGACTTAATTTCTTACACAAAATAAGAAATTTTTACAAATGTACTGGTATTTTTTTTTTTTTGTCATGCAAGTTTTAATGAATGTGACTGGAGCCAACATGAGTTAAAATGCTATATCACTAGCCATAAAACAGCTTTGTGTGAGGAACAGAACATTTTAGTGATGTTCTCTGAAAAATTTTACATCCGCTCTAGCTCTTCTTGGCATCTTGATAGGAGTTCATGAGAGAGTAGCAGCGCTACCCGATTTGTGAACAAATTGTTCTTCTGAGTTGGTTATTTTTGGTTGATCTGCTTCACTAAACAGGTCTGAATGATTCATTCAGAATGCGGACTGGTCCAGTTCAGAAATTCAACTCAATGCCTCAAAGATCTAAAATTGCATTGAAAAAAAAAAAGAAAAGAAAAAAGAGATGAATGGTTTTGGAATTACATGAGGGCAAGTAAATGACTACAGTATTTCATTTATGGGTGAACTATCCCTTTTAGTCAATTTTTAAGGCTTTTTCTATAAAGTCACGCATCATTTTATTTCGAAGTCATTCTTAGCTAATAAATCTCTCCTTCTCTGGCTTTCTCACCTCCTTGCTCTACCACCAACACCATTCACTCTTTCTCTATGTGGGGGTGCGCTGACAGATCCTAGGCTGAACGGAAACGAGCGTGTCCATCCATCCTCGCCTTTCTTGCACCCTCCCTCATCTTGTGTCTCTCTCTCCTCTCTGTTTTTTCTTTTTTCTTTCAGGTGTGCTGGGCTCTTTGGCATTTGCTCTTTCTTATCGCGGGAGGCAGGCAGGAGTTGTGGGCAAACAACACGCATCATTACCTGTGTGAGTAAAGTGGTCGGGTCCTGGCACCTTCAAGTGTTGCAGAATAACTAATGCTTTTTGGAACCTTCTACCCGGCTCTGAACCAGCCCAGAGGTAATCTGGAGGTTCACCCATCGCAGATACCTCAGATAACTGGGCATTTATTTGCACTTGTGACTCCAAAAACATACAGCCTCGGGTTATGTCTACAGAGCAGACTTGAGAGCCCCAGTAGCTCACCTATGCATTAATGTCAAGGATGACTCTATATTTTTTACTCATTATTTACTCACACAATGTCATTCCAAACCCAAATTCTGTTGTTATTTGTGCCAAAAAAGAAGTATATATACTACATATTGTACATAAGCTATACATTAAAGCAGATTTTTGTTTTGTGTTTTATTGTGCTTGATAGTGTGTTAATATAGTCTTCTGTAAGGATAGGCTAGCCAAAGGATGGCAGGAAAAACTATGCTGCATTAATTGCTTTAAACTGATAAAAATAATCACACAATTAACACCTTGTATATTTGTGAGTCACGTGATATTTTGAGTCACATGATGTTTTAAATCACATGATGTTTTTGTAAGCACATGGCATTGAAAAAAGGCAAGATGGCCATGAGGATATTTTGTACAACTCTCTTTTTTCGTACAATTTGTTTAGCAGAAGGTACAATGGGAAATTATG
This sequence comes from Garra rufa, assembly GCF_049309525.1. NCBI lineage: Eukaryota > Metazoa > Chordata > Actinopteri > Cypriniformes > Cyprinidae > Garra > Garra rufa. The sequence goes on from NC_133376.1 coordinate 24,974,930, forward strand.
ATTTGCTAACAAAAGATGTCTACCTTGGGATATACAGAAGTTTAGAAGTTTGCTGGATGGTTACAGAGAAAACTGCTGATGGTCCAAACAAGATGGGAGAGCAGATGATTTGTCTGACTGACTGACTGGACAAGACAAACAGGTGTTGCTGTTTTTTGGGTTTGTCAGCTGGATTTTCATGAGCCAGTGTTAATTAGAATGAACTGATTTGTGTAATCCTTGTTTAAATGCACTTGATGATTCTTAAAGGCTGAATTGCATGTGGACTGATTTGTAAACTGATATTTTGAACAGTGAACCATTTCAAGAATTGTTTGTTTGAATTGCACAAAAAAATAATTCTGAACTGTTAGTTTACAACCTGCATAATTTAAGTTAACTTTTGGCACCTAAGTCAACACCACATTCAATGAGAGTACACCTTGCTCATGGACGGACACACATACCAGAAAGTAGTCCATCAGGAGTGTGTGTTACGCTTTATGTAACGTGTGGTTTGGGATTTGGTTTTGTTTTGGGTTTTTATGTTCTTGTTCATGTCTTTTATTTTTAAATTAGCCATGGTCCTTGTTTAAGGTGTGTTCGACTTGAACTGCGGCTACAGACGGCACAGATGAAGTTAATAAAATGCAACATTTGTCAAATACATAGACGTTTCAGAAACGTATTCATGAGCAACAGAAGCACTTTTTATATACTGCTAAATACAGCGCCATCTGTTCAAGAATAAAGTTCAACATAATCATATACTATTTAAATACTAATAAAGTTGGTTATACATATGCTTTCATCCATGTATTATGATAAACGTGACTTAATATAACATTGCGACTACAGTACAAGCTTTTGATGTTCTAAAAACACAGTTTTGTGGCCATTATTGGAATAAAAAAAGGTTAGATTAAACCCGAAACACACGTGATCATTGTCATGCCGTGAATTTGGCCAATAGTGAAACAGCTGTGTCGTCATCAAAGCTCCTGCAGTCGCGCTGAATAAACTGCAGCGGCTGAGTTAGCCGGCTGGTCTCGAATCGCTATCACGATACTTTGATGCCACTCGTGACAGTCACCTGTCGTCGGCGCCGTCTCAAGTCGGACAAAATGTCTAACCGGCATGCACTGCTTCAAGTCAGAATTTGATAAATATGCGCAGTGCTGCCTTAAGTCGAACACACCTTTAGCCTTGCTTCCCTTTCCCTCATGTATTCCTGTCATTGGTTCCTTAGTTCTGTGTCAGGTTTTCATTGGTTGCTATGGTCTTGTTCCTTGTTTTCCATTGGTTGGTTCTTGTCATATGTCCATCTTTGTTTAGTATATGTAGCCCTCATGATCTATTGTTGCTTGTCGTGTATTAACGTTGTACCTGCAGTCGGTTAGTTGTGTTTTTGTCAAGTCCATTTCAAGTCAAGTTCATGCCAGGTCTGTTTACGCCAAGTCAAGTCTGTTTATATCAAGTCTGTTTCATGTCAAGTCTGTATCAAGTCAAGTCAAGTCTGTTTGGATTATGTTTGTATCCTCACCGTTTCAACAAAACTCATCATCACATCTCGCCTTCAGCGGAATATTGTTACACTTTACTTTAAGGTATTTATATAAACGAATTATGAATTTGAATACATTTCATGATCAAATGTGATAAGCATAATAGAACGAGTTATAATATATACTTACCTCAAGAATCGCGAAGAATCAATGAAGCATTGGTGTCTAAGTGTCATTATTTGGAATTGCATTTAAACATGTTTTTATCACTTCCCACTTTCTTCTCAAAGGGGTCATCGGATGCCCATTTTCCACAAGCTGATATGATCCTTTAGGGTCTTGAAGAAAAGTCTGTAACATACTTTGGTTAAAATTTCTCAGTGGTAGTGTAAAACAAGTCCCTTTTTACCTTGTCAAAATCAGCCCTTTTCAGAGCAAGCCGTTTTGTTGCATTTCTGTTTAAAGGCTAATGAGCTCTGCTCAACCTGCCCCTCTCTGCTGTAGGATGACAAGCAGACTGTAAACTTTAGCCGCATTTGGCTGCGAAACTTGCTAACTAGCACATTATTAGAAAAGACGATTTGCTAAGATTCATAAATATACCCTTATACTCACTTCTTCTGTAGGTGAAGGATCAAAGAACATAGACACTTTAATGTAGATTGCCGGGCGCATTTCCTTCAAAAATGAAAGTAACGTTAATCACCTGTGTCTTTAGCGGCGTAGATGTCAGGAGTAAATAACAACTGCTATGTTCATCTCAATCGCTCAATCTGAGACATTCCTGTATTCCCCTAAACTGGAGTTAACAAAATGGCGGACAGCTCACTTAGAGCGAGTTTAAGGTAAGACGGCTGTGCCAATCAACTATCATGGGAGCAGTCTTGGTCTGTATTAAATCATACAGCCAGGAAGCTAAGAATTGCTTGAATTGAAAAAGGGGATATTTTTTATAAAGATTAAAAAAAAAAACACTGGGTGGATTTTTATAATTATAGCCTGCCAGCAAACATTTATGTTCAAACAACATGTAAAATTGAGTTTTGCATCCGATGACCCCTTTAAGATCTATTTTCTCTTTAAACTATATAGAATCTGAAGTTTCATAACTTCAAAACTGTATTTTGCAGTATTAGTGTGTAACAGGAGAAATCTGTAGTTTAGAGCCACTAGCACAGATGCATTTATCATTCAAGGTGAAATGCATTTACTTTCAAATGCCAGTAACTCAATCACTCAGAAAATAGACACAGGACCACAATCTCACGCAGTGTTCACACGCAGACAAGCTGCTAATTACAGAGCTAACGACACAACACACAGAGCTCCTTGCAGGTGTGGTTTCTAGTTTACCTTTTCCCCACACAGATACACCTAGAGGAACAAACACTTTTGTGCAAAGATCGCACTTTCAAAGCTTTGAAGATTTAATGGATGTCTCAGTTGCATTCTTATTATTTCTACTTTCAATAGTTGATGTATTGTAAATATGAACACAGTTGAGATGCTTCAAAGATCTGAAACTCAAGAAAGATTTTTTTTTTTTCCTTAAGAGGAACATCTGAGAAGCAGGAGACTTCGGTAAAAGTCTCTGATCTTTATAACTGCATAGCTGACATTTCTGCAGGTCAGGGGGTTTAGAAGTTTCCTGAACGCAAGGCCCCTTGCGTCTTTGAGCAAATTGTGGTACTTGGATGTTTGCTGCAGATTATATTTACAGTTTATTCTGATTCGAGGAGGATCTCAGCATCTCTGCAAATGGGCGGTCGTGCCAAAAGGAGGATTAAGGAGTAGCTGAGAGTGAAGTTGAGCAGAAAGAGTTGCGGTCGCCTGATGAGTTTTAATTGCCTGCCATTTTTTTTTTATCTCTAACCTTTCATAGCTCTAATTAGTCAACAGGTTCAATCTCATCCTTGCTGTAATCACCCTTAAAGCCTGTCTCTGCCCACTCTTTTAACTCTGTGATGTAACAGGCAGCAAGTTAGAAAGCAGACTAGGGGCAACATGTGATATGTGTTGCTGTGTGTGGGTAAATTTGGCCAAATTTAGATTGATCCAATATAACTCAACCAAGAGTTTTAAAAGTTTTGTGCAGTTTTAAAGAGGTTCACATCCAGAATGTAATATGTAAGGTTGAGCTAGTGCAAGACAAGCATTTGTGGTTAAAAAGTATATACGTTTTTTTTTTTTTTTTTTCTTAGAAAATGACAGATCATTTCACTAGATAAGACGTTTATCCCTTGGCTGGGATCATCTAGAGCTCTCTGAAGCTGCATTGAAACTGCATCTTGAACCTCCAATCCACTGATCCCCATTTTAGTCTACTACGTGGAAAAACATTCTGAAATGTTTTTCTCAAAAACCTTAATTTCTTTTTGACTTAAGACAGAAAGACAGGAAAATCTTGAATGACATGGGCTAATAAATTATCAGGAAATGTTTATTCTGGAAGTAAAATTCTCCTTTAAAACACACACACACACACACACACACACACACACACACATATATATATATATATATATATATATATATATATATATATATATATATATATATATATGTGTGTGTGTGTGTGTGTGTGTGTGAATAGAGAGGGATTTATATTTTATTTTTAAAAAATCTATTTGTAAAGGTGAAATGTAAATTTAGAGCCACATGTATATTAACTATGCAAACTGATTATACGCTTG
>NC_133376.1:24979606-25037626 GCF_049309525.1 Garra rufa
TATTTATTCCAAGGCAGAAATCATAAATAAACAGAATTGTGAGATGTAAATTCAGAATTCGAAGAAAAAAAATAAAAATGTCAGAATTGCAGATTTAAACTTGCATTTTCAAGTATATTTTGCAAGGAACAAAAGCAGCAATTACATTTTATCTTTTTTTCTAATTCAATGAATAGAATAGAATAGAATAGAATAGAATAGAATAGAATAGAATAGAATAGAATAGAATAGAATAGAATAGAATTGCGAAATGTAAAATTATAATTCTGAGAAAAAAATTAAAATTGCAGAATTGACATCGCAATTTTAACTTAAAGAGTCAGAGTTGTGTAATATAAACTCAAAATTGTGAGATAAAAATCTGCAAGTACCCTTTTTTATATATGAATGAATGAATGAATGAATACATAAATAAATAGATAAATAAAAACAGAATTGTGAGATGTAACTTATAATTTTGAGAAAAAAGTAGAAATTGCAGATTTATACTAGCAATTTTCAAATAAAGAGTCAGAATTGTGAAATATAAACTCAAAATTAAGATATAAACACCCAAATACAACAGAAAAAGTCTGCATTGTAAAATAAAAAGCCACAATTACCCTTTATTTATTATTACTATTTTTTATTCCAAGGCAGAAATCAAAAATAAATAAATAAGTCAGAATTGCCAAATATAAACTCAGAATTGTGAGATATAAACTCGCAAATGCAAAAAAAAAGTTACATTTGAATTCACAATTTTGAAATAAAGAGTCAGAATTGCAAAATTGTGAGAGATAAACTAGGACATGTAAGGGAAAAAGTCCACAAAAAAATGAATAAAAAAGCCACAATTATTATTATTATTATTATTTTGTAATTTATTCCAAGGCAGAAATCATAAATAAATAAAACAGAATTATGAGATGTAAATTAGGAATTATGAGAAAAAAATGTCAGAATTGCAGATTTGATCTCATAATTTTGAGACAAAGGGTCAGAATTGTAAATTGTAAAGTGTAAATTTGGATTTACAAGGAAAAAAAGTATATATCTTACAACTTTGACTCTCTCAAAATCAGACTTCCATAATAATGTTTTTCTCTCCACACATCTGAAAATGAAAGGGAACATTAGATAAAGAGGTTTCTACTGATTATACAGTTGATATTCAAACATAAATCTTCTGTACAAAGCGCCTGGGTTGAAAACCCTAGTTTTAGATCAAAAGTTTCCAGAGGAAATGGTGAGGAGACAAAGAAGCCACCCAGTACCACTGACCCCTCTGCAACCCAGACAGATCCAGACCTCTTCCGCCTAGAGCGAGGGTCTTGATCACCACTAACAACAAGCCTCTGTTTAAACACAGTGAAATGCTGTCCGTCTGTCCGTTTGACTTGCTTATTAGCTTAACGGGGTCCTGTGACCGCTTTCCTTACACAAAGAGACACACCAGAGAAGACTCTCATCCCAAGATCCCATCTGCCCAGCCAACACAGGAAATCTGATAGTCTCCGTTAATATGTCATATCCTTCATATGACTGTAATACGACTATAATTTAATTTCCTCCGATTAATTTTTGGTCATAAAATTGCAATGAGACGAAGTTACAGTAGTTTGTTCTAATGCAGGCTTTGCTGCAGTTCTCCAACTTGGGTGTGAAGACTGTTTGGTGGGTTTTTAAAAGATTTTCAGCTTTTAAAACATACTTAATAATGGTAAGCCAGGCGGTAATTATTGCCACTCATTTAGCCAGAGTCATTATTAGTTAAGAAGCAATTAATCTCATTAATTAGAGCTGGATGTATGAAGATCGCAACTGACAGCTGTATTTGAAATGGCGTTGCTTACATGTGGCTGTTGGTTTCTAATTGTATTGTTTAAATACACAGCCAGAGAACTTTAATTTTCTTCTGTGCTTGCTTAAGCAACGCAACAAGAAAACAGGTAAGTAATCATTCATGGATGACAGAGGAATTGAAGTAAATGAAACATGACCTCATAAAAACATATTAGCTCCAAAAACACTTTACATTTAGGCTATCTCCCAGAATAGAAATGAAACAGGAGAGCTTTTTAGTCTTATTGGAGCTGAATTAATGTGTGTTTGTGAGTGTATGGTGAGACTAGCAATTATTTCTCTGTTAGCTTGGGTTGAGACAGTAAATTATGATTTTCTATGCGGATACAAATTCTTCATTTCTCTCTGTCAACCCACACACCTGAGTCCCAGTGAGAGAGCCCTGTAGGCACACACACACACACACACATGCACACACACACACTGGAGAAGTATATCCCAGACTGAAAGTGTTTTGCTGGAGGTCATGAAATGCATGGTACGGCAGCTTGCTTTCCCTGAGGTGGCTTCAAAGACGTCAGCGTGGATGTTTTTGAGGATTGGATTTTCACTCCCCAGTTATTAAGTAGGTTGACATCAGGGAAGGTTCGTTAATGACTGTGTCTCATTCAAGACAAGGAGATGTGGAGGTACACGAGGACAAAACAGAAACCTTGCTGTCTCATTTCACAACACACTTTAATGCACTAGGAAGTTCTCTAACAACCTCTGAATCAGATACGCCCCCAAATTCCTCCTCCCTCAGCTAATTTACGCTTGAATAAAACAAGCGAATCATCATCCTTGTTATTTAATTCCTTTGTGAGCAAGCTGGGATGACAGGTTCAAGTACAACAAAGGCTTCGCTACATCTAAAACAAAGGATGAAAAAACCATCAGAGAAAAGAGAAAAACATGCTCACAATTCATTAAAGGTTAAAAACAAATCAGAAAAGCCAATGACGTGGGTTTTTAAATTGTCATCATGGCACTTTTTACATTGGAAATTATATATTTGGTCTTGTACTGAATTAAAGTCTTTGGATAAAACGTTTCTCCTCAACTTTCTCACCTTTATCAGATAGATAGATCCCACAGATCATGTTTTCAGTCCATTTCAAGTCTTATTTCGAACAAAGTGGTTACATCTAAGTGTGAGTTTTTTACTTGTTTCTTAGTCTTCCGTTTAACGCTATTGTATTGTTTATTCAGACTGATTTGCGAGCATCCACGAACACAAGAAGCAGTATTTATTGCATTAACCAATCACAGCCGATCATAACCAGTCATATCCAATCATATCGCGATAGATTGCCTCCTCTCACATGACTTTCCCCCATTCATTCTTAATTACAAGGAACACTCCACTTTTTAAAAAAATAGGCTCATTCTCCAACTCCCCCCAAGTTAATAAGTTGAGTTGTACCGTTTTGAAATCCATTCAGCCGTTCTCCTGTTCTGGCGATATCACTTTTAGCATAGATCATTGAATCCTGTTAGACCAATAGCATCACGTTCAAAAATGACCAACGAGTTTTAATATTTGTCCTATTTAAAACTTGACTCTTCTGTAGTTATATTGTGTACTAAGACCGGCGGAAATGCAAAGCTGCGATTTTCTAGGCCGATAAGATTAGGAACTACACTCCCATTCTGGTGTAATAGTCAAGGAAGTTTGCTGCCGTAACATGTCCGAACAGGCATAGTAATATCACACAGTAATATTACCTAGCTGGGAACTAATTTAAGGCGCTGCATGATATTACTGCGCCTGCTGCGTCCATATTACGGCAGCAAACTTCCTTGACTATTACACCAGAATGGGAGTGTAGTTCCTAAGCTTTACATTTTCCGCCGGTCTTAGTATACGATGTAACTTCAGAAGAGTCAAGTTTTAAATAGGACAAATATCGAAACTCGTTGGTCATTTTTGAATGCGATGCTTTATTGGTCTCATAGGATTCAATAATCTATGCTAAGATATGCTAAAAGTGATATCGCCAGAAAAGGAGAACAGCTGAATGGATTTCAAAAAGGTAAAACTCAACTTATTAACTCGGGGGGAGTTGGAGAATAAGCCTATTTCCAAAAAAAGTGGAGTGTTCCTTTAAAAATAAGGGTTCCAAAAGGGCGTTTTTGCAGTGATGCCATAGAAGAACGATTTTTGGTTCCCCAAAGAACCTTTCAGTGAATAGTTCTTAAAAAACATTTTGAAGAACATTTTTAAAAAATAATAAAGAACCTTCATTTTTAAGAGTGTACCCCACAAAAACTCTTGGCATTCATTTGGGGGTCTGTTAAAACTCAATGGACTCAGGGGAGGCAAGAGAGATGCAAACTTCCACTCTAACTTTATCTGCTAGTGTTGTTGTTGGAAAACGATTGGAGTGATTTATACACTTTTGAATGTTATATTTTGTAATATTGGCATTGTTTTATATTTGTAGATACTGCCTCCCTTGCCTCCTCAGAGGAAGCGCCCCAGATAGACAGATAGATATAGATAGATAGATAGATAGATAGATATAGAATGTCATTTCTATTGTTGTCGTAAGAAGGTTAAAGTTGTGTTCAAGTGGTCAGAACGGCATCATATGCAGAGACAGATCATTATCACACACCAACCACCTGAAATTGGAGCTGGGATTTGTCTCAAGGGGCTGGCGGTAAGCTGTCAATCAGCTTGTTTTCAGACGCCCAGTCTGATACATCATAGCCACTGGACGGACCATCAAACAGATGGACAGCTTGTCATCATGATGGTATGGTGTTGAGAATGAGGACTTGCAAAGACGTCGCAAAGTCACTGATGAGGGTGTCAACATAGGCTATTATATTATATCGCACTGCATATGGGAACACGGCTAATCAAATTGACGAATGACATCAAAAAACATTGCAATTGACATTCCAAGAGCACTTTTGGAGAAATCTGAAGAAGTGAGCGAATGTGCGTGTGCTTTGGGATTGTTAGCAAGCCACAGTGGTGGCAGTAGAGGGGGTGGTTACAATACCAAACAACTCTACGGTCTTGAAATTGTAAAGTGATATTCCCCTCCCTGTTCCCTTTCACAGAGCCGCTCTCATTATTCTTGCTTATTGAGATGGATAAACCTGAAGTTGGTAATTACATCCCCCTCTCAGCCTGTTCTACACATGCGGAAGTTAATTAGCCTAAGAGTTAGCTAATTCTGAGAGGAAACTAAGCAAATAGCATCAAATCCACTCTCTTTAATCATCACCTGAACATAAAGCAGGAAATTGATTTGCCCGTCAGACTCTTCATGAGAGTGATTGGAGTTTTTGTTGTTGTTGTTGTCATTTTTTGTTTGCTTGTTTCACAGCTGTGAGGCAGGCTGTGGGTGATTCAGATGATGGCACAGCATGGCTTACTTGCAACTTCTTGTTGTGTAGGCATTCATATCTTTTATAATGAAGAAAAAAGGCTTTTGTTGGGATATGAACGACTGTGAAACTCTTCATTATGCTGCTGGTAATTTGTGGAACTGAACCCGAAGTAATTTAAAGAGATAGTTCAGTGAAAAATGAAAATTGTCATCATTTACTCACCATTATGTCATTCTAAACCTGTATGACTTAATTTCTTCTACAGAACACAAAGAGTTTATTTTTATTTATTTATTTTTGTCCAAACAATGAAAGTCCCCTATTAGGTATGTTTTCATGAACCAATTTTTGTCAGTCAGAATCCAATCTGAACTCTGAAAATTATGTTCACATGATCCCTAAATTTTACAGTCCGATTCACATATTTGTTTACATGTGCTAAATTCAGACAAAAAGACAGTAGATGTCATCTGAGCTATCGCTAGCATAATTGTCACTTTTGCTTTAATGACATATAGTAAGCAATAAATATTTAGTCTCTAAAAATAACCACTTCATAAAACGTCAGATGTAAGTTAGCATATACAGTTGCATGACACAAAGTGTATGTAAACATACGCACGTCAAGATCTTTTGAATCTGAATGAAAAAATAGTTGGATTTAAGCAGTTAAATGCTTATTTTTCCTCTGTTGATCAGATTATTCCAGGTGTACACAAAACTTTTCAGTCTGATTAAAATTTCATTCGATTTGAGCTCAGATGGATTGTTGTGTTTACATGAAGGCTTATCAGTCCAATTGACCATTAAAAACAGATTGAAGTGCTGTCTTTCACTGTATGAAAAAGTTTCACCGTTGAAAGTCATATGAGTAATTTTTCCATGAACTATGCTTGTAACACACCTCTCCACATCGTAGCTCAACCCGAATGCATTTCATGTTAAATCCTGCGTGCCTTCTTTCAGTTAGATATGTAACATATGTTGGGCAAAATGGAGTTATTGCCTTTGACCTGCATATTTTATGGATGAGAGGCTTTTGCCCTTGAGTCAGGCAGATCACAAGCTCAGCATATGTCCAGTGCAGACTCGGGACCCTCTGCTGAACATAACTACACCTCCAGGCGAAGAAACCAAGCCTGTACACAGCATATCAAACAGGAGGTCAACGGGCTCCCATATGCACGGAACTCAAAGTGCAGATGAAGGGAAGTGGATCTTGAAAGCATACAAAGGCATCAATGGCAGAGGCAACCGCGAGGCACTTAACTAAGAATGAGAGAGGGCCAAGGAGAAGGAAAGGAGCTGCTGAAGAGAAAAAGATGTAAGTTTAATGAGCTGCCTGTTTTCTGCAGAGAAATGCTACAGTTGAGCCAGCGTACGGGGATCGTCGGTAAGCATTTGGGAATAGCCCCAGCGCCGGCGGTAGGAGTGACGGATCTCGGTTTGCTATCGTTAAGTCTAGATGGAATTAAAGGCTGTCAGATAGGGAGTGGGGTGACTCATCTGGAACATGTCTGGGGGTTGCTTTGGGGGAAAGACGTCAGCTACACTCCAGCACCCAGCTCCCCACTACTTCCTCACGGAGCCAATACAATAAGTCCTCCACATCTGAAACCTAATTACTCTCTATGGTTTTTGAGTGGGCAGCATTGCATCAACATTTCAAAGAAAAAAGATCAGGTGTCTCGTAAGACACTAATTAACATCAGTATAGATCCCAAGACTGCGTGTCACTTCAAGTATAAGAAAAGGCAAATAAATAAATAAAAGCAAAGCTCCTACAGTAGATGAAGCAGAAGCAGCAGTGGTCACTCATCAGTGCATCAGCCTTCTAGCTTGATTTTGACAAATCCCACAGCACATTCCTCCAAATTACAGTCATTTACTCAATAATGACAGTGATAAATCGTTCAAAACATAAAAACAGCCAGAACGCGCTGGCTGTTTTAGTCCAGAACACTGGGGAACAGCCAACAATTAAGCTAAACAAAACTCCAAATACAGAGGTTTGTTATTCTATAATCATGTTAGACCCCCTCTGCTCTCTTGGCCAGAAAGACATAATTAATGACAAAATCCTATTCCCTTTGTGCTCATGGGCGATGTTCGCCTGTTCTGTTCACATACTGTGTCAAGCAACAGGGTAAGCCGGTGCATTTCATTAAGGAACAAAAGGAACGCTGTGAAAAATCAGACAAACTTTTGAAAACTCAAATAAACTCAAATCCACCGACTACGATATGCTTCTTTTTTAATGGGCTTCAGGGCTAAGCTGCTTAGGGAAACAGAAGAAGGTTTTTTGTACAAGACTATTGAACTGCATTGAAATCAGATAGCATGATAGAGTCAAACCAAAGAAATTTCATACAACAGTTTTGAATTATCAAACAATTTAACATACCACATAGAAGAATGTACATGCTTATGTAAATGACACTAAAAGTCATTAGCATTCTGTCAGAGCTTAACGCATGAGAGCCAAACATAAAAAGAATGACTTCAGTGGTAATACGTTCCTCCAATCTTGTTAATCAGGTACTAGCTCTTGTAGCTTTTTTCTGTTGTTGTTCCCAAAGGGGGTGACCTATTTTTATCATTTTTTAAAAAACGAAACTACCAAAGTCGATCTTTCCTGTTCGTTTGTGCCTGGGAGACTCTATTTGAAAAACAAAAGGAATAAGCACACGTGGGATGGGAGAGAGTGACGAGTCCATTTCCGTGCGATGGATAATTGCCGAGGGAATTGGACGAGGACAGCTGGCGGCCAGCTCAGAGCTCTGATTTATTCTGGAGTTGCATTACTCAGATAGATTTAGATTAAAATGCATTCATCAATTCAGCAGCGGACATAATGCATTATTGCCCAGGAGTAAACACGGCGCAGGCACCGAGGGAATCAATAAGGATAATTAAAACGGCGAGATGTAACAGCCATTCCTCATCCAGCCTAAAACCTGTATGTGTGCCCATGTGATTGTATGTGATGGACAGTGAAAGAGGTCTACTTCATAGCTTTAATTTCTAGTAATGCTATTTTGCTGTTTTGAGCTTTTATAATTGTTCAAATTGAGCTTTTGGGACATTGGGCCCCTTTAATGTGTAGGAACATCAGAACTCCTGTTACGTTCATGACATAGGTGTTGAACGTCGTGGGACATTTGAGTAATTAAGATAATTGTGTTGAGATCATTTGTTATGACAAATAACTATTTGGAATACATGATAATGCCCGTGTTTAACATGGGCAAAGATATTAATCACCTTTGTGTGTTGTGTTTTAATTTAATACCCTGTACTGTGCTCATGGGTACAGTAAAATCATTTTAAGGCAGACAATCCAGGCTTAACAGAAATAAACAAAACCACCTTAATTAATTGTAGAAGAAGATTAAAGTATAGCTTCTATTAAATGCTAGAGAATGCCTAGCATGGTCTCTAAAGGATTTAGGGGCAAATATAATGCTTGATCAAAACTGATACCATTTATTGTATGTATGTATGTATGTGTGTGTGTGTGTGTGTGTGTGTGTGTGTGTGTGTGTGTGTGTGTGTGTGTGTGTGTGTGCGTGTGCATGTGTGTTTGCGCTCTATAAATAAGAAGCACAAAAATATTACATTTGAATTTTATTTGATATTGAAGTAGATATAAAAAACATACACATATTAAAAGTTTGGTAACTGTAGTGAGTTTCTTAGCCATAACTTTTGCCAAGGATTTTCCAGAGATTTTTAATCGGGTTTAGATCAGGACTCTGAGCCAGCCATTTCATTATTTCAGTGTTCTTAGCTTCAAGGAACTGCTTTGCTTATTTTACAGTGTGACAGAGAGCATTGTTTTTGAAAATTGCAGGCTGATTGGAAGATGCTTGCATGGAAGGAACTGCATGTTACTGAATGAGGTTCTGGTAAACATTTGCATTCACTCCGACATGTAGCTGTATAAGAGGCCCAACTCCTGCAGCAGAAAACAGAAAACATCCCTCAAACCATGACACCTTCTCCTCCACCTTCCACTGACTTCTTTATGCACTTGGGCTTCAGTCTTTTCTCGGTTTTACACAGAACAAAATGTTTCCCATCAGACCCAAATATATTAAACTTGCTTTTATTACTAAAGTGAACTTCGGACGAGTTCTCCTCTCTCCACACAACATGCTCCTTTTGACTCCTTCTGCTTGGTCACTGCAGAGTGCACTTTCAATCCAACTTCTCTTAAACATGCAGAGACAGATCGGTAGCCTGTTTAGCACTGTTCAGCAATTCCAGCTGCAGTGCTGAACCGATTCCCCATTGAGAATCTCTGCATTATCCTCTCTTCTTACATGAATGACTTAAATTAATTGGTGTCATTGTAAACATGCAATATTTGAGAATCACAGATTTGGAATGACCAACTTCTCTTGCAATTGTAAAAAGTATCATCGCTTTGGCCTTTATCTGGACAACCTCCTGTCGCAGGGTTTCAGTCACCTTAGAGCAGCCCGGCATCTTGCAATCTCAGTGAAAATTGGAGGAATGCTGCCAGTTAAATAGGGTTTGTCAGATAATTAAGGGAATTAGCACTAGGTGCCAGATTAACACCAACAACTTGGAGGTATCTGTAAGTGTAAGTGTAACTTTTTCAAATATCTAATTTATGCTACTGTGCTTCAGAATACAATTAATTTATGGCATATGCTTAAAAAACTGCCCTTCTACTCTTGTTGGGATCACTTCAAATAGGACTAAGCAGTGACTATGAAATTTGGAAAATTGTAGGTTTTAGATAAATACTCACCTTGGGACCAGTTTAAAACAACTGCAAAACTGGCACACGTCCCACTTGTTTTTAAATCCTAGTTTGTTATAATGCAACACAATTCATACATTTTAAATATGACTTACAGTGTCCAAATACTTTAAGGCCACTGTATGTCTTATCAGGGCTTTCCTTCTCTCTTTATCCTTCCCATTCACCCCCCTCTACGTGCACTAAAACCCATATCCTCGTCCCTCTGGTGAACTGCTATTTGAGAGACAGTACTCCTAAAATAGGCCCTGTAAAAGTTAATTACACAAGCGGGTCAGGCAGCCGGAGGAAGGGTCAGGCAGTCTGAAGCACTCAGTCAGCTCTTGTGGAAGAGCCTTCCTCACACATCCCTTCACGTCGCAGAGTTCAGCAGGGGCCCGAATACAATGCAAACAAACCTTGTTACCGCTCACTTAGCACTTAACAAAGGGTTAGGCCAGCGGCCCCTGGCGAGATAACTGTTCAGCTCTAATCTCATTCACAAATGTGATTCTAATTAGGTAGTGCATTTTCAAACCTAATGACGATATTCAGGTGTTGATTTCAGGGAGCTTGGTGACAATCTAAATCTGGAACATCAGGTATATCAGATATGGATGAAACAAGACACGTTTTACTGTTAAAGGGATAGTTCAGGCAAAAATGAAAATTGTGTCATTAATTACTCACCTTCATGTCATTCTAAACCCGTAAAACCATCGTTTATCTTCAGAACACAAATTTACGTTAAAATGCCAGCTCCTGTGTCAGCACCACGTGAACATGTGACAAAGACTGACACGGAAGAGAAGAAATTGTTGAATAAAGTCATAATTTTTGCTTTCTTTGCACACAAATAAATTATCATACCTTCGTAAAATTAAGTTTGAACCACTGGTGTTACATGGACTATTTTATCGATGTCCTTACCACCTGGGCCTTGAACATGATAGTTGCGTTGCTGTGGGTCAGAAAGCTCTCGGATTTAATCAAAAATATCTTAATTTGTCTTCTGAAGATGAACAAATGTCTTACAGGTTTGAAATGACATGAAGGTGACATGAGGCATTTTCATTTTTTGGTGAACTATTCCTTTAATTCAGTCCAAAAATGGTTGTTCATGTCAGAGATGTAGCCTAGAGGTTGGCAGCTTGTCTTGTTCTGTGGGCAATGCGGGTTTGAACCTGTTTTTTTTTTTTTTTTTAGGCCATACTGTCAATAGAAATGCCCAAAAAGAACAGTAAGCAACAGTGTAGGAGTCTAGAGCTAAAAACTGCTTCTCTGGATGTTGAGTGTTTCTGATCTTTCAGACGAGCTTGCTTGACATTTCCATCCTTCTCTCTGCTATTTTCGTACCGCTTGTTGTTGTTTTCAGGCCCATGTGGTTTAAACTTCATTCCCTGGGACCTCAGGCGCCATTAGTCAGCTCTCTGTGAGGCAACATCCCATAATATCTCCAGCCTCATGGACCCATCTCTAAGGCTTTATTAGAGTCTGCCATTTGGAGCCATTTTCTAATTATTTTACCTCAAATGCCATGGAGTATGACAGAGAGATGAGTAAGGCTACACCTCAAAGACCTCTGATATATCATCTTCTCTCGCTTTTAGCCGTCTTCTATCTTTTTGGTGCAGTAACAATCTGTTTTTCCCTCTCTGAACCACCACACAGAGATATTAGATATTAGATTTGATTAAAATGCAGTTGCATTGGCAGCAGTGTCCGCACTAACAACCCGCATGCTATGACCACACTCCAAAAAAACCCTTCTAATATCTTCACCGCCCTCTGTGAGAGGCTCCATCCTTCTCAAACTTGTTCTCCTCAAGCTGTGCCAGGCCTAGACTTCCCTCTCTGGTTGCTCTTTCCATCTCTCTCTCTCTCTCTCTTTTTCAATCATCCCACCGTTTGTGCTGCCCCTTGCAAATTCCCTGGCTCTCTCACACTCTTCCACACGCGTACACGCTCTCACACACACATCCTCCAAGCAAAGTCAAGTCACCCTTGATTAGGTTCTCACAGCTCCTTGGAAATGTGCCCCTTGAGAATGTGTGTATGTGTATGTGTGTGTGTGCAGGCACGTTTGTGTTGCTCCGCCAGCCTTTTTTCTCTGTTCACTCAGCATTGTTATTTTTTTTATTCATTCTTTCCTTGTTATTGTAATCCATTAAATGTCTCTCAGCTCATATGCTGATTGTTCGGTGTGAAATCTGTTCATTCTCAAGCAGTCTCGTGATTTTATTATCACATGATTATATTGTAGGTCCAGCTCTTTAAGCTGGAGTAACTTAGGCTACTGTTCTCTCTGTTCCCACTTCTCCATCCACAATCACACATGCAAACAATCTCTTATGTCAATGTGAAAATGCCTTCTCCTTTCCCAGCTCAATAAGTAAACAAATACAAGTCAGTTCAAAAGCTGTATGCTACAATTTTAGCTGGTCATTGTCGTAACACTAGCTCAGCCAAAGAACCTTTTCGGCATTTGAAAGGTTCCATGGACGTTCCAAGGTTCCAAGGTTCTTCATAGAAACACTGATGCCAATAAAGAACCTTTATCTTTAGGAATGTATAGTAACTTATATAATACATATTATATTTTAAGCTAAAGTTGATAAAAGTAGATTTTAAAACTATTAACTACATATACTGTGTTTATAGAAAATGAGTATTATATTCTAGTGATATTGGAGATCCAACTGTTTCACTGTTTGTATCACTCCTACAGTATTACTCACAGCAAGTTTAATGGCGGATGCCCAAATCCATTATAATTTTATAATAATACTGTTTATGTATAACATAATGTAGTTTTATAAGTTTTTTTTTTTTTTTTTTGGTTGGAATATACTTGTTTAGACTTCAAATATGCTGTTTGTTAATGACGATAACATTTATTTGAAAATTTGCTTTAATGTTTTGTGAGTTTCAGGGCGTCAGCAGTCATTCAGCGCTCATGAATCCACTGAGAGTAGCCTTACCTTGGCCAGATCCTCCGAAATTCGCCGTTGGCTCTGATGTCTCTGGTCAAACATGAGATATAATTAATTCTGAGTAAATCTAACATCTTTAGTCTCATTAATCTATTATTTGTTCCAGAGCAAGTAGTTTTGGCTGAGGGCAAAATCTCATTATGTTATTTTGTAAATGTAATGCTGTATATCAGAGCGCTGCCTTTGTACTTTTGACTGAATTGCCTAGCAACTTTCATGATGGCTGTTGTTGTTCATTAAATATTATTATTCAACAAATAATATGTTTTATAAATAATAGTCATATTTAGTACTGGAAAACAGTGTGTGTGTGTGTGTGTTTGTAATGACGGTGTGATGGTGATTAGTTTTAAACCTGTTTGGAGTTGGGGTTTTTTCATTAAGATTTGGTGCTGTATTTTAAGCAGACATTAAACAAAGCAGCTCTAAAGAATAGTTCAACCAAAAATGAAAATACTGTCAGCATTTCCTCACCCTCATGTCATTCTTTCCCATGCAATTGCAATTAACAAAAGCATTCAAGCTTCAAAAAGGACACAAAATCACTACACAGAATAGTATACAAAGTTAACGCAATGTTATACTAATTTCTAAGTCCTCTGAAATCATTTAATAGATTTTCAGCTTGACATCAATCCTAGCTCTCCCTGGCACATTAGTTCATTAGTGATATAGTGTGTCCAGTTTGTAAATGAATTCAGACCACTTTTGTGAAGCTGATCAATCAGTTCATCAAAAAGATCTGACTCAAAAGAACAGTTCATTAATGGCTTGTGTTCCACTGGAGAGAGAAATGAAGGTGATTAAATGAAACAATTTATATTTTTTCAGCTCTTTTAAAAGAATGCAAAACTGTAAATCAAAACTGAATTTCATTAATATTCATTCGACATCCAGGGTGTTCTCAACTAGGTGAAACAACACAGATGTATTTTTAGTGCTTGTACGGCCCTGAGAAACCTGTAAAATCTGACACAGTATCTCATCAGACCGCTAAAGTCCACTAATTAGTTAGCGAAGAGCTGAGCATGTTACAACAGCACATCTGGAAGAAGCGCCACTAAAAAACGCTGGATCATCCACATAAAAATAACCAGCCATTAAAATAACACCCCAAGATACATCACACTGCTGTTTTTAAAAGCGAGATCTCCTCTTAACCTTCTCTGGGAAAGTGAAGAAATGGCATATGCCAGGTTTCTGCTTCTCCTCTCATGTTCCTGTTGTCAAGCCTCAAGTCCCTTCAGCCCTCCTCCAGTCCCTGAGAGAAAATTATAAGATAATGCCTCGTTCGTGCAAGTAATTCTCAGCAGTATGTAGCAGATAAAGGTGCCCTTCATTGGTGACTCCCAAATACCCAAGCGCATAGAAAGACTCTTTACAACAACAGCAACACCCTTGTGCCACCACATACAGAACTTAGCGGAGGCCGGGAAACCGCTGCGGTTGACAGAATTAACACAGAAAGGAAGCAGCATTGTCAACTCAGGACTTTCCAAATAAAGAGTTTCTGTGCAAACAATCGGTTCGCTTGCAATATATTTTCATGTCTAACATCAACTGACAAGCAGAAAGTGCTGCAAAACTAATATTAACACTCACTAAACTGCTCTAAACAAAGACCGCAAAGGTGCCGGTAACACAAATCACCTGCGTTTCCTGCTTGTGCATCATGCCTGAAAAGAGGAATTAAAATATTTCCAAGGTTTTAATCGCCATTCTAATTGTTTCGGTGCTCAAGTGAAGGCAACATGAGAATTAGCAAGCAATTGAAGGGCTTTGCTATTAGCTTGCTCGTCAGTCACTTGTGCTGCAATTTGGGATCCACTGGGCGAGGACGAGTGAAAACCAGTCATTATGTCGTAATTATGATGTGATTATAGCCTTATTATGGCTAATGCTTTGTCAATGCCACACATAACTGAGTATGTGCATGTAGTACGTGGCAGACATCGGCTTTCTTGAGTAAGTGTTATTAATTACCACGCAGAGATAGGTGGCAGAGAGGCGAGCGTGTGTGTGAATGTGTGATGGTGGCTCATTAGAAGTGCTGTATAAGATGAGGTATTAGTGTATGATGCTTTCCCAAAGCTCCACTAGTCATTTCAGAGCTGTGTTTTCACTCAAGGAGAGCCACTCAATCTCAATTAACATGAAAAAGGCACAATACCAGCAATGAAATGCACACAACCTCATCCCCAATGGTCTGTGTGTGCGTGCTTGTGTGCTTCAACAATGATGACTCTGTTAGGTGGATGGGGCTTTTCTGAACAAAGGGCAAAGGGACAGCAGAGATAAGAGAGTTTTTGTGATAACTTTTCCTCTCTGTTCCTCTTTCTTTCGTTCCCTTCTATCCATCTCTCTTATCTCCGTTTCTCCATTCAGCATATGGCATCCCTGCAAAGTAGAGGAATAAAAAGAGGGAGGGTTTGCTTACATGGCGGCTTTAACCACTCGTATACCCTTCTCCTTGTTACCACTTAGAATTCAAGCTCTCCTTTTTCTTATCTGTCTGAGGTGCATGCATGGTCTAATGCAGCTCTGTAACAAAATGCAGTTGAAGCTGCAGCAAGGGGTTATGGGATACAGGTGAGAGGATGGCACACTGAATTTAACAAGAAAGTAAATATTGGAAATATCATGCAACATGAAAATGTTTTGCCAGTGTGTCCTGTGGAGGAAAGCTAATGATGGTCTCAATGTTCATTTATTATTTTATTTTATTATTATTGTTTTTTTTTTTGTTTTTTTTTTTTGCTTTTGCTTTTTAGGGGGGCTTTTTTCATTTAACTGGCCAAAAAAATAAAATAAAATAAAACAAAACTTCTAGATTTCTAATGCTTTGTTTAGAGTGCAAAATCCTATACTTTCTTTCTTTCTTTCTTTCTTTCTTTCTTTCTTTCTTTCTTTCTTTCTTTCTTTCTTTCTTTCTTTCTTTCTTTCTTTCTTTCTTTCTTTTTCTTTCTTTCTTTCTTTTTAATAAAATAAAATTTCTAGATTTCTTATACTTTATTTAGAGTTAAAAAAAATCTCTTTCTTTCTTTCTTTTTGTAAAATGGCATAATCCATTTTTTTTGGTTTCCCATTAACTAGAGAGATTTTTTTTTTCGAACATTTTTAAGGGCAATATTAAAAATAAATAAATAAAAAATCTTCTAGATGTCGTAGGCTTATTTAGTGTGGAAAAAAAACATATACTTTCTTTTTCTTCTTTCTTTCTTTCTTTCTTTCTTTCTTTCTTTCTTTCTTTCTTTCTTTCTTTCTTTCTTTCTTTCTTTCTTTTTCTAAAATGGCATAATTTACTGCATTTCCCCCCATTAACTAGTGAGAAGTTTGAGGGCATCTTCAAATATTTTAAATACAATAAAATTATATAATATAATTTTAATAATTTAATCAAATAATTAATATATATTATTTTAAATATAACAAAAATATATATTGCAATAAAGGAATGTTCTAGAGAGTATTTCTTGTTTTAGTGCCTCACATGTGGGTGAAGCCTCTTTTCAAATATAATCAAAACTGTATCCAGTTTAAACAAAAGCGTTGGCATAATGTCATAATGAAAAATATTCCAAACATTTGACTTTGAGGGCATCTCCAAATATTTGCCTATGCACCAGAGGGGAGCATGTGTCGTAGTGCAGTGTGTGAGTCAATGTGAGGTGTGTGTGTGTGTGTGTGTGTGTGTGTGTGTGTGTGTGCGTGTGTGTGGAGTGGAATTCAAATGGTTCCTCTTGACGAGGCAGCGCTTTTTCTCCAGCGTCCTTAACATGTAATTAATCAATTCAGGTCCCAAAGAGCTCTATTTATAACTGCTTGGAGGACCTCTCCACCACAACACTGCACAGCTCCTCAACCAAACGTCATGCAGAGCGTACTTTCTCACCAGAACTGCTTTCAATCCACTTCCATAGTGTCTTGTTTGCAGAGTGGCTTTAGTCAGGTAATTATAAACAGGTAAATGCGATAAACAATTAGGCTGTTAGTCTTTTTCAGTTAACAACAGCAGGTACGTTCAAGTCGAGGGTATTTGATTTCTCAAGGGATGAAAAAAAGTAAAAAGCATTGCGCACAAAAGGTATTCTTGTAGCTTTAAAGCATAAAATGACGGTTTAAACATTGATGTCACATGGATTATTTTAACGATGTCCTTACTACCTACAGTTGAAGTCAAAAGTTTACATACACTTTCTAGAATCTGCTAAATGTTAATTATTTAAGCAAAATAAGAGTACGTAATGCTTGTTATTTTTTTATTTAGTACTGACCTGAATAAGATATTTCACATAAAAGACATTTACATATAGTCCACAAGAGAAAATAATAATTGAATTTATAAAAATTACCCTGTTCAAAAATGTACATACGCTTGATTCTTAATACTGTGTTGTTACCTGAATAACCCACAGCTGTGATAGTTATCCATCCCTTGTTCGTCCAGAACAGTTAAACTGCCTGCTGTTCTTCTGAAAAATCCTTAAGGTCCCACAAAGTATTTGGTTTTTCAGCATTTTTGTGTGTTTGAACACTTTACAGAAGGTTCAAACACTCACTGATGCTCCAGAAGGAAACACAATGCAAGAGCCAGGGGTGTAAACTTTTGAACAGAATGAAGATGTCTACATTTTTGCTTAAATATATTTGTTTGTTTTATTTAGTACTGCCCTTCAGAACCTACAGAAGATACATGTTTTCCAGAAGACAAAAAAAGTTAAATTTACCCTAATCTTCAAATTCAAAAGTTTTCACCCCCAGCTCTTAACGCTTTGTGTTTCCTTCTGGAGCATCAGTGAGCATTTGAACCTTCTGTAATAGTTGCACATGCATCCCTCAGTTGTCCTCAGTGTGAAAAGATGGATGAAAAGCCAGAGATTTTGTGGGACCTGAAGGATTTGTTCTGAAGAACAGCAGCTAGTTTAACTGTTCAGGACAAACAAGGGACTCACGAACAACTATCACTAAGCAAAAAAAAAAAAAAAACACAGCTGTGGATCATTCAGTTAACAACACAGTATTAAGAATCAAGCATATGTAAACTTTTAAATGGGGTCATTTTTATAAATTCAACTATTCTTTTCTCTTGTGGACTATATGTGAATGTATTTAATGTGAAATATCTTATTCAGGTCAGTACTAAATAAAAAAAACATGCATTATGTATGATTCCTCTTATTTTGTTAAAATAATTAACGTTTTGCAGATTCTGCAAGGTGTATGTAAACTTGACTTCAACTGTATCTGAGCCTTGAACATGTCAGTTGTGTTGCTGTCTATGCAGGGTCAGAAAGCTCTCGGGTTTTATCAAAAATATCTTAATTTATGTTCTGAGTATGAACAAAGGTCTTATGGGTGTGGAACGACACAAGGGTGAGTAATTAATCACAGAATTTTCATTTTTGGGTAACTATTCCTTAAGTCAATTAATTACACAATTATATATATATATATATATATATATATATATATATATATAGTGAACACTTCGTATGGGAGCTTGTAAGTCAGATGCAAGTAGTCTTTAGCACATTTGCCAACAGACACTCGCTACTTCCCTGCTAGCTCTTATTACTTTGCAATAGCTCTTGCTTTTTTTAAACAGAAAACTTTGGCTCACCCCTGCCAAAGGAATATATCATGCATCTTTTCATGAGAAATGTTTTACTTTATAGCAGGATATAAGTAACCTCTCATAACAGGTTAACGGTTAGTGCGCTCAATGCATCTTCTCCATGAAATGAAGCAAATGTAATGAAGCGATTGCTCCCGCAAGCTGAATCTGTGCCAGTGTAGACCGATAGATTAGCTAATAAGAATGGCAGGTTATTAATTTCCACTTCTGTCGGAGGCACACCTGTGCTCTTGTCTCTCTCTCTCTCTCTCTCTCTCTCTCAGGCGTACACACTTGGCATTGCCGCTGTGAGGGATTATTACAGACATTAAAAGCACATTACATACCCCGCCCTGCCCCTTCCTCTCTCACACACACACACAAACTTCATTAGGCCTTGCCCATTAGCTTGCTCCCTCTCCCTCTCTTTTCCTTTTCTCCGGTGGAAAGCTTGTGCCGAGACTCGTCATTTGCCAAAAAAGCCATTTAAAAAAAAAAAAAAAAACATAATTACAGAAAGAAAGCAGGAAGAAAATCAAAGAGATTGGCCCTCTTCTGAGAGAGAGACCTCCATTCTGACATTCCCATTGAAAAGATAAAAGCTCTTTCCAATCTAGAATTATATCACACACAATGCATACAAGATCCTATCATCTCTTTCTCTCTCGCTCCTTTTGTCATTCCAACTGTAATGCTAAAACTTACTGCAAGATCATAAGAAAACTACATATTATCTATGTGTGAATTGGATTCATGTTTTTACTTGGACCTTGGGTATTTCTTTTGTTCAAAACAACATACAAAATCAAAGTCGATTATCACTTTTTATGCAATAATATCAGGCAATATCACATAAGCAAGAGTGTGACATTGTGCTTACATGTAGAGCAGTTTTCTAAAGTAGTAACTTACTTTTCAGACATAATTTAGCCAGTTATTCTTTGTGTCTTTCATTGTTTTCTAGCTTTGCCCCAGGTTTTCTGTTTCCCATTCTCTGTTCACCAGTAAAAGCAACTCTAGCTATTCTGAGTGATCCTGGGGCAAAAGAAAACATTCACACGCCAACTTCTGGTTGTTTTCGATTTCAAAACATTACTTTGGTCTGAAATAGTGGAGTGATACAAACAGGGAATAATATGAGCAACTGTAACATGTTCACATAGTGACGCATGGTCAGGAACCCTTGGCATCACTTTTTAATGCTTAAGGTATCGCTTTAGTGTCATTTTTTAAGGCACAGGGTTCTGTAATGGAACACCACCAGTCAAACTAGTCTGCTAAACTCTTAAAAATAAAGGTGATTTAAAAGGTTCTTCACAGCAGTGCCATATAAGAACCATTTTGGGTTCTACAAAGAACCATTCAGTCAAAGGCTCTTTAAAGAATCATTTCTTTCTCACCTTTTTATAATCTGAAGAACCTTTTGTGAAACAGAAAGTTTCTTCAGATGTTAAAGGTTCTTTATGGAACCATTTAGACAAAAAAGGTTCTTCTATGGCATCGTGAAGCACCTTTATTTTTAAGAGTGTACTTTGAAAAACTACTACAGTCAATTACAGACAATAAAAAGACCTTGTAGATAGATGTACAGTGTATCAAAAATAGAAATGAAAGTATTATAAATACAAAGTCTTCGAAGATAATGAAAACATTTATTTCACATTGTAATTGAGGTCAAAAGATGTGTGTGTAGTACTGTCTGTAGTTCTGTGAAGTGTCAGGTGCGTGTGTCTACAGCAGTTAAATGAGTTTAAGTAACGGTAGTGCAGAGGGAAGCGGGAGTTCATAAAGTTTCAGGAAAGGCAGTAGTCTGACAGCCTGTGGGAAGAAAATGTTTTACAAGAAAGTGCATAAAGTAGGCTTTTGCAATGATCATTTTATAAATGGGGAAAGATATAAACCAAGTGGCAAGACAATGCCAGGATGAGTGAATTAATATGCAATGTTAAAGGGATAGTTTATCCATACTTCTGTTTCACTTCAAATTATTTACTGCATGCCATGTTGTTCCCAACCTGAATATCAACAGTCATCTCCGAAGAGGAAATTTAGCAGATATTCTGAGCTATTCTTTATACAGTGAAAGTGGATGGAGAACAGGAGCTGTGATAAGAGAAATGCCATAAAATCATACTATAAAACTACTCCGGTCGATGCACAATATTCAAAGTCTCTTGAAGCCATATAAAAACTTATGGAAGCCCGTTTCCGCCACTGAATAAAAAATACCAAAAGGTAATTGCGAATTTGTATATGCAATTCTGTCTTTTTTCTCTCAAATGGGTTTTTATCTTGCAATTCTGACTTTTTTTTCTTACAAATGTGAGTTTGTATCTCGCAATTCTGATGTTTTTTTTTTTTTCCTGCAAATGTGAGTTTGTATCTCGCAATTCTGACTTTTTTTTTTTGCAAATGTGAATTTGTACATCGTAATTCTGACTTTTTTTCTCAATTGTGAGTTTGTATCTGGCAATTCTGACTCTTTTCTTGCAAATGTGAGTTTGAATATCACAATTCTGACTTTTTTTCCCCGCAATTGCGAGTTTGTATCTCGCAATTCTGACTTTTTTTTCTCACAATTGCGAGTATCTATATCCCAATTCTAACTTTTTTCTCACAAATGTATGTATTTCACAATTCTGACTTTTTTCTCGCAGATGCGAGTTTTTACTTCACGATTTTGACTTTTTTCTCACAAATGCGAGTTTGTACTTCACAATTTTGACTTTTTCTAACAAATGCTAGTTTGTATCTTGCAATTTTGACTTTTTTTTCTCGCAAATGTGAGTTTGTATCTCATAATTCTGACTTTTGTTCTCGCAATCGCGAGTATGTATCTTGCAATTCTAACTTTTCTCAGAATTGTGAGTTTATATCTTGCAATTCTGACGTTACAACACATAATTGTGAATTATTAAGTCAGATTTGTGAGATATAAATTCTGAGAACATATCAGTCTTTTCTTTCCCCTCAGAACTGGACGTTATAACTCACAATGGAGTTTGTATCTCACAATTTTGACGTTATTTCTCAGAATTGAGTTTAAATCTCGCAAATCAGATTTTTTTTGTAGAGTATATATCATGCAATTCTACCTTACAACTGTGAGTTTATATCATGCAATTCTGAGAAAAAGTCAAAACCGTGAGTTTCTATCTCACAATTCTGAAAGAAAGTCAGGAAAAAATCACTTTAATCGTATAATCATATCACCTAAAAAAAAAAAAAACTTATTTTGTGTTCCAAAAAAGAAACTCATACAGGTTTCCAAAGATATTGATGTGCATAAATGATGACAGTTAGAAACAGGATTTTTTTTCTTTATTTCTTTCTTTATTTCTTTATTTATTTTTTTACTGCGTTAACCAATAAACTAAAAACAAGTGTGCAGACACACTGTATAGCCATTCAAAGTAAAAAAAAAAAAAAAAAAAAAAAAAAAACAATTATAAACTCACCGTTTTCATTTTTCATAACATTTTATCCAATGTGAAAATATTCAATGAAGTATCTCTATGGACTGTGCTTAGAAGTATATGTGATTGAGTAGGACAGAGCGAGAGGGAGAGAAAGTAAGCAGGGGGTGCAAAATGGGATTTGAAAGCGGAATTTTGGGTTACTTTTCAAAAAAACAAAAAAAAAAAAAAAAAAAAAAAGGAGATTCAATGCCTGTGTCTTAATCCCCATTCAGTGAATATAAGAGCTAAGTTCTCACAGGCTTCTGGCTCATATTTCTTCCCATTGTTGGAGCACGTAGAATATGTTTGAGTGAGTATATGGGTCATCCGATAAAACGGATGACTTTCTAATGATTTTGAAAAAGTACTTTTTTGATGAATAAATTAAACATTCACAAATAATGTATTTATAAAGTGTTAATAAATTAGCCAAAAGTGGATGGAAACTTCCACTTTTCAAACACTCAAGGGACAAAACTGACACCTGTTTTGTAGAGTGACCCATATCCATATGCAAGACTCAGCGTGGTGGCAGCATCTAGGTGTGACCAATTAGATTTACGATAGATTTACGTATTTTGGACATGACTCCAGCTCCCGCATTGGCTGCTGGGCCGGGTTTTAGTGTATCAGCTGAGCGCTAGCTCTTTGTCTTGTCACCAAGGCAATCAGGAAAATAAGGCCCATTTGATTTACTCCGGCCCGGCTCGGCCACTGGGTCCTCACACCGCGAACACTCCCTGCACTCCTCTTTTTTCTCTCGTTTTCCTGCGTGATGGATGACAGAAGATCACTCATTCCTTATAACCTACGGAGAGACTCCATTTATCAAGAGCCTAAGGCCCCGCCCCCCGGTCATAACATAAGCTGTCTTTCATTCTGATAGCCATGGCTAATACATCAGACTCTCTCTATCTCTATCTCTCCCTCTCACACACACGTACGATGGGTCAGGCTAATATATCAAGAGATCCGCAGGCCGTGGGAGTGCGTTATTTATGATCAGGACTCTGACACGGAAAGCACTAACACAGCAGAGGGAGGGAGGGGTGTGAGCACATGAAAGGAGACAAAGAGAGATGGATGTTTAAAAGAGATTAGAAGAAGACCACTGCCAAAGAGATTCTGAAAGGGAGCGTGTGAGCCTAGATTATAGGAGAGATTCTCTAATGAGGTGTTGTCGGATGCAATGTGTTCGTCCCAACCAACCATGCACAATGGGAAATCAACAGGGGTCCATCTGAAAAGTTAAAGTAGGATGAGTGTCCCTAATGTATGTATTGAAAATAAAAGTAGCAACTATACTGGAAAAGGTTATAAAGCCATTTCTAAAGCTTTGGGACTCCAGTGAACCACAGTGAGAGCCATTATCCACAAATGGCGAAAACATGGAACAGTGGTGAACCTTCTCAGGAGTGGCTGGCCGACCAAAATTACCCCAAGAGCGCAGCAACGACTCATTCAAGAGGTCACAAAAGACCCCACAACAACATCTAAAGAACTGCAGGCCTTTCTTGCCTCAGTTAAGGTCAGTTTTCATCACTCCACCATAAGAAAGAGACTGGGCAAAAATGGCCTGCATGGCAGTGATCCAAGACGAAAACTGCTCCTGAGCAAAAAGAACATAAAGGCTCATCTCAGTTTTGCCAGAAAACATCTTGATGATCCCCAAGACTTTTGGGAAAATACTCTGTGGACTGATGAGACAAAAAGTTGAACTTTTTGGAAGGTGTGTGTGTCCCATTACATCTGGCGTAAAAGTAACACAGTATTTCAGAAAAAGAACATCATACCAACAGTAAAATATGGTGGTGTTAGTGTGATGGTCTGGGGCTGTTTTGCTGCTTCTGGACCTGGAAGACTTGCTGTGATAAATGTGACCCTGGACCACAAAACCAGTCTTAAGTCGCTGGGATATATTTGTAGCAATAGCCAAAAATACATTGTATGGGTCAAAATTATTGATTTTTCTTTTATGTCGAAAATCATTAGGAAATTAAGTAAAGATCATGTTCCATGAAGATTTTTTGTAAAATTCCTACTGTAAACCTATCAAAAGGTAATTTTTGATTAGTAATATGTATTGCTAAGAACTTAATTTGGACAACTTTAAAGGTGATTTTCTCAGTATTTTGATTTTTTGCACCCTTAGATTCCATATTTTCAAATAGATGTATCTCAGCCAAATATTGTCCTATCCTAACAAGCCATGCATCAATAGAAAGCTTATTTACTGAGCTTTCATGTGATGTATATATCTCAGTTTTGTAAAATTTAACCTTATGACTGGTTTTGTGGTCCAGGGTCACAAATGGAACCATGAATTCTGCTGTCTACCAAAAAATCCTGAAGGACAATGTCTGGCCATCTGTTCGTGACCTCAAGCTGAAGCGAACTTGGGTTCTGCAGCAGGACAATGATCCAAAACACACCAGCAAATCCACCTCTGAATGGCTGAAGAAAAACAAATTGAAGACTTTGGAGTGGCCTAGTTAAAGTCCTGACCTGAATCCTATTGAGATGCTGTGGCATGACCTTAAAAAGGCGGTTCATGCTCGAAAACCCTCCAAGTCTGTCAAGATGAGTGGGCCAAAATTCCTGCACATCGCTGTAACAGTATCATTGCAAGTTATCGCAAACGCTTGATTGCAGTTGTTGCTGCTAAGGGTGGTCCAACCAGTTAGTAAGTTTAGGGGGTAAACACTTTTTCACACAGGGCCATGTGGGTTTGGATTTTGTTTTCCCTTCATAATAAAAAACTGTTGGAAAAAAGTAGTGTTTACTTGTGTTATCTTTGATTACAGTTTTTCTCAATTGCTTAAACACATTTCTTGAAATTATGCCTCTTATTTGCGAAACTCTAAACACAAATCCACAACTCCTAACTCATTTCCCCAAACTTCCTATATTGAGGTCAAAATGAAGCTCTCCACTCAAAACAATTCAATCTTGCTGAAAAACGTCTCTAGGTTACGTATGTAACCCTAGTTCCCTGAGAAGGGAACGAGACACCGCGTCCCCTAGGGGTCGCTATTGGGGAACGCTGCAGCGTGACTCGTGTCTGAAGAATGCATAGAAAAACTCCATGAAATGGCCGGCGACAGCGTATGACGTCACTGCGGCGCGCACGTCGCTGCTGGTACGTCACTACCGGGCGACACAGTATAAAGAGTCGCCGAAGTAAACATACAGCCGCTTCACTGTCTGAAGCTTCTCGTCCGAAGCATGGGAAGAAGCCTAGGGGACGCGGTGTCTCGTTCCCTTCTCAGGGAACTAGGGTTACATACGTAACCTAGAGACGTTCCCTTCCGAGGGAACTCTCACCGCGTCCCCTAGGGGTCGCTATTGGGGAACGGTATACCAACGTCTCCATGCTGAGGGGAGTGCATAGTAGTGAGCACTAAGTGTAAATTCTGTGAGGAATTATCCCTATAGGACGAGGTGACAGCTGTCAGAACGTAACCTCCCCGGCCAAAGCCTGAACTGTTACTCACTTACCTGAATGGGTCAAAGGACCCAGAGCACAGCTCAGGTTGGAATCGGAGATTCCTTCGGAGGAACGGCTAAGTTAATACTTAGACTTAACTAGAACAGGAACTGCCAGTACTACTGAGTCTAGTTCCCTCAGTGAACTGACTCAAAAATAGCGACTAACAGGCCTGTCCCAAGACAGAGACCGTTCTAGCAGGGGTTATCCTCAGATAACGCACCCTGGATAACAGATGGTCAGGAGATATCTGAGGTGATATCGAGTGAAGTTGGGCCCAGGGAGACCGGGGTTTTAAACCAACTCAAAAAATGGGAACGAGTACCGCGTAACCCATACCGTATAGGATTTTAGAAAAGAACCCAAAAACTTGGTGGGAACTTACCACTTATGTGGATTTTTAGGAAGTGCACAAAGATTCCGTGCGCACTTACCACTATTGTGGATTTCAGAAAGTGCCCAGGGTTTAGCGTGGGACACTTACCCTAGTAAAATGGGATTTGGAGACTGTGTTTTCCCCCATTTTGGGGGTTTCATATTAAAGCTCCAGATTTGTCATAGGATGACGAGAATTAAAATAGGGGAGGAACCCTCCCTGATTAGAGAGGGGAGCAATGCTACACCCCAATCAGGACAGACAGTCCGCAAACTGTTAGTCGACTGATGAAATCATGGAGCTACTGACCATCATATAGTGGACGCAGACAGCGGACAGACCCCTAACCCCGACTTGCAGGGAGGAACATCCGTCCTTAAAAAGGCTCTGAAGGGACCCTTTAGTGTAAAGGGGAGCGTACTAGACCCAGTCCACATAGATGCCTACTAGGAGAAGGTGATGCTCAGAAATTACCCTTCCTTGTAAGGGGAGCATACTCATCCCACTAGGAGCCGTGCTCTAAACGGGACCCTTGAGAAGGGGAGCGAACGTGCTCAAATCAGGACCTTGAGAAAGATAGGGGTTATTTCTTCCTTAGCCAAGGGAGAAAAATTCACCATGCGGCAGTGGCGCTGCTTTGAGGGAACCCTAAAAGGTGAGCTGCCAACAGCCTGAGGAGGCTTCAATCGTAGGAGCCTTCGCTTCTAGCATGTTAAGGGTAGGTTTCAAAACCCTGAGAAGCAGGGAGAAATGCCAACACCCGCCAGAAGGTGGTGCTCTAGTAGGACCCTTTCCGCAGAAAGGGGAGCAGCCGTAAGGTCATTTCAAGGTCCTGAAAAAAGGGGGTAACTCCTAGTTAGTCATAAAGCCTGAAGGGGAGGTGACACTCGACCCGGAAGTCAGGCGCAAGCAGGCTCCTAACCCTGATTAACAGAGAGGAAAACCCGCCTGCCAGGAGGCAGCGCTCCGATTTCACCCTTCATCAGAAGGGGAGCTTACTCCTCCTGCCAGGAGCAGCGCTCGAGAGGAACCCTTTTCTAAAAAGGGGAGCAATCATACCTGACTCAGGAAGCCTGATGACAGATTCTACCCAAATAAAGGGGAATTTGTCCACACGACAGTGGTGCTACTGATGAACCTTGAATTAAGGTGAGCTGCTGTCATTGAAGAGCTCTGAGAGGACCCTTTCCGCGGAAAGGGGAGCTACTAAAGTTACTTCAGGTTCCTGAGAAGGGAGCTCCTGGATAGTCATGGTGACAGACTCCTAACCCTGAAGGCCAGGGAGGAACGCCCGTCCCAACGAGGGGCGCTCATTGGGGACCCTTTCCTCGGAAAGGGGAGAGCCCAGCTCGTGCGTGAGGCCTGAAGAGTGAGAATCAGCCTGGACAAGAAGGACAGGCCCCTAACCCAGATGAACCGGGAGGAGAACCTGGCTCTGTCAACGAGAAACAGTACTCTAAATAAACCCCTTCTGCAGAAAGGGGAGTACTACCTCGGTTGAATCGACCCTGCCCTCGGGCTAACAGGGGGATCGACAGACCCCAGTCTAGGTGGACTTATGTTCCTGTCTCAACGGGACATAAATCCCCCGGAGCAGGAACTTATGAGGATAGACTCCTAACCCTGAAGGCCAGGGAGGAACGCCCATCCCATCGAGGGGGCGCTCGTTAGGGACCCTTCCCTTGGGAAGGGGAGAGCCCAGCTCGAGTGTGAGCCTGAAGAGTGAGAATCAGCCTGGACAAGAGGGACAGGCTCCTAACCCAGATGAACCGGGGAGAAAGCCTGGCTTGTCAGCGAGAAGCGGTACTCTGAATAAACCCTTTCCGCGGAAAGGGGAGTGCTACTTTAGTTACTGGAGAACTGAGAAATTGCTCCTTGGAGACAAAACTCAGGAGGTGCTGGAAAGAACCTTCGGCTGATAAGATCACTTCACAGGATCTAAAGTCCACAGAGAGAGTCTGGAAGAGGGATTCTCAGAAAAAGGCCTGCAAAGGACAAATGTTAAACATGCCAAGGGCAATCCTAAGAAAGAAACTTAGGGAGCTTACCTTGAAGAGGACATAAGTCCTATGTCTAACAAATGCTGGGAGGGTGGTTTACCGCACGACCTGTGGCGTGGATAGGACGAACACTGCCGTAACCATAACCCGTAGGATCAGAGGGGGAGCATCCGACGTAAACTCGTCGTGTTTTTCTCTGAAAAGCAAAAACACAACACACAGGCCTGAGACAGTATTAAGTTCTTTTTCTTTATTAAAAGAAAAATATGGATCGTACTCACCCATGAGTGACCTGCATTTAACTCAAACTCAAACAAAACCTGTTTAAGGAGTTAAAATCCAGACCATCGGTAATGGAGGTTCTTATGGGACATAAGAACCGCTGCGTGCAGGGAGCTCATGTTGTAGGGCTCGAACCTGGGCCTTCATGGAGTGAAGGACTCAAAGGCAGTGATCTACCTAGCCCAAATCACATAAATCCAGAAAGGCCAAAGAGCCTGGGAAAAACTAACAGATCAGTGAAAGACCTCCGGTTAGTCCTCCTGAAAACAGCCCAACCCAGCAGAGTGGGCTGTCTATTTAAACCCTAGCAGGGGAGACAGCACCATCTAGGCAAGAGCTTAAAGAACTACTTTTATGTTTCCAAACAAAAAGTAATCAGTAAGCCCACACACAGATATCCGCAGATATCTGTATGTGTAGGAAGGACTACCAGAGGTAAAACTGACTGAAAGCCTCCAGCCCTAAAGTAGGAAGAGTTAACGTACAGCTAGCCTCAGACAGCTGTAGTTACTAAGACTGTTCTGCATAATCATGGTCGAACTAGTCTAGGAAAATCTCTCCCCTTTATATGTACACATATAAGCATACATAACATACATATGTATATACATGCACACACATATTTTATGGCAGTAAATTAACTCCACAATCGCGACGCGCAGCATATATTCGGCTCCCGCGGGAGCTAAACAAACTCCGCCCAGACGCCAAATTCCCTCGGGAATAAACAAGCAAGGAGCCGCTGGCGACGCCGCGAATGCGTCTGTTAATGCCGCGAGAGGCAAACACACTCATGCAAAATGAGGAACAGAGAAACTCACCTCCCTCTTTTGCGTACTGCGTTTTCGCGATAAGCCCATTAGTCCCTCGGGAGCTGGACGAGCTGTAATTTATCTCACCCACGTAGCAGAGAGTCGTAGCAAGTGGGTATGAGAGCGTGCCTCTCGTTACAAACAAGCAATGAATGCACCGATCGCATTCTACTCTCTCAAGAGGTAATCTTGCTTGCGTTCTTCCCTCACAGCTCGGGCAGTGTGAAAGTGCGGGTATCAGATTACCACACACGTCACCAGCAGGCCTCCGGTGAGAGAATATGCACTCCTAGACAAAGAGAAAGCTGAAGACAGCGAAGAGGCTGTATGTTTACTTCGGCGACTCTTTATACTGTGTCGCCCGGTAGTGACGTACCAGCAGCGACGTGCGCGCCGCAGTGACGTCATACGCTGTCGCCGGCCATTTCATGGAGTTTTTCTATGCATTCTTCAGACACGAGTCACGCTGCAGCGTTCCCCAATAGCGACCCCTAGGGGACGCGGTGAGAGTTCCCTCGGAAGGGAACAGTACACTACCATTCAAAAGGTTGGCGTCAATAAAATATTAATACATTTATTCAGCAAGTATGCATTAAATGCATAATATTTCGGTTTCAAAGAACTTTCTATTCGTCAACTAATCCTGCAAAAAATAGACCACAGTTTCCAAAAAAGCAGCGCTGATAATAAAAAAAAATCTGCTTTGCCATGACAGGAATAATTTATATTTTCAAGTATGTTAAAATAGGAAAGAGTTATTTTAAAACACAATAATATTTCACAATAATTACAGCTTTTATTGTATTTCTGATTTTACATTTCAGGACAATAAAAATCCCAACTTTTGAACAGTATACACAGTCAAACCAAAAAGTATTCAAACACCAGATACAATTTTTGATATTTTCTTCTAGTGGGTGCAGGACACTATAGTTTATTTATGTAAGTGAAGATAGCAAAGTAAAGTAAACTGTAACATATTATACCCAAATAATTCTTCATACAGTGGACTACCAGTAAAAGTTGGGACCAAAACTTTGATTTGATTTGACCATGTTTTGTTACATACCTTTCTATCAAAGTTATCTGACATTATCAAGAAGTTTGTTCTGACACAGTTTAACTCTTGAGTTCTTGTCACATTTTATTACCATTTTCTAAACTATAGCGAATAAATGGTGATAATGTAAGAAATGTTAAAGGCATCTGACTAAATTTTGGTTTGACTGTATTTATAAATTAGCATTAACTAGATAAATACTTTTTATGTCAGTGTTGCTCATTGTTCATGATACCTATTGCATTAACTGTTAACCAACTGAATCTTATTGTAGAGTGTGACCAATGATCTTGAAAGAGAATTGGTTGATATTTAATTTCCAATTTGAGCTTCTAAAATAAGTTTTTCAGGAAATGTTCTTTTACTTGTCAAGCCTCAAACCACAGTCCCCTGATATATCTTTAGGAGGGGTGGAGAGAACGAGCTAAGATGAAGGCACACACCTGGCTGCCATTTTTTGGGACATAAGAATGAACTTTGGATCTGCAGAGGGAAGAAGGGATGAATAAAGGAGGTGGAGAGAATGAACTCTGGGAAGAAAACTCATCCAGTTGTTTATGATAAAAGCATTCCACTGCCTGTTTTAGATGATATAGGAGTAAATACCTATGACACGGGAAGTCGCTGGTTACCCCGGCTCACCCCACGTGAAGAAAAACAATGCTCTGTGATGATACTGGATGTGGAAGTGATACGTAGGAGGTCAAAACATAGTTTTAGTCATGTAGTGTCTGTTTGTGAGTGACTTTCTGTTCTCCCAAAACTCCCTATAACCCCTGCGGTCATAAATAGTGCTGTTGCGCCAGACACTTGCTCCTTACTCTGATTTTCGGGTTGTTTTTTTGAATTATTTATTTTGCATAGCGCACTCTGTTTTAGGAATGCCTGTAGCGTGGTCAAAAGGAAAAAGTATGTCTGCTTTGTGACAGGCTCTCGCCTGAAAATAGTGCCGTTCTGGAGAACAGGCTGGAATGAAAGAACAAGGTTACGGCAATTCAAAGCCTACACTGCCAGCCGATGAGCAGGTCAGAACTTTGTATATATACATACTGTATAAGAAGGTGAACAGTACAAGTAGCTTCACTAAAAACAAATGTTGTCTTGCGGTGGGGGTCAAGGGGTGGGTGAATTGAATTTGGCAGCAATATAGTAAAGTTTGCAGGGCAAAGAGAAAAAAAAATCATATCTAAGTGTCACATTTTCATGTGAAGCTTCATGGCCGACTTAATGTAACAAATCACAAAGATAAAGTTCTCAGAATTTCCATTCATAGCATTAAACACACAGACACTTAAAGGCAGGAGGATACGACAGGAAGGAAGACGGAGAGCTGATGAGAAGTGAAAGAGAAAGGAGAATGGAATGAGCAAGAGTAAGAAAGACAAGGCCAGTGGAGAATAACTGGTGAAAGAAACAGGTGGGAAGCGAAGCGGAGAAGAAGCGAGAGGGGAAAAAAAGACACAAAAGCCTGATTGCAGGTAGTTGGCTTACTGTTGTCTCTTTATTGTATCGTCGGTCTCTGCGGGTTTCTGCTCCCGAGGTCATGAAGCAAGATGACAGTAAAAAGCCCTTTTGGAGGAAACTGGGGGATAGAAAAACTACCACTGTCACTTATGAGCTCAGCCTTCAGCATCTCAATACTCACATACTCATACACAGCAGATACTCTTTTGGTTCTCAGGTGATTATACGCACATTTTCTCTTTGTTTTGCAGTGTTTAACATTACTCACGTCACGCTCATTTGTCTCCCGCTGAACGTCATGATATGCTCACTAAAGGCAGCAGCCACAATTCAGCTGTGAAAATATGATTTCATTGGCTTGTTATCTTACACTTGACGTTTGTGAAGCTCAGGAGTCACCGTTTGTCCAACAAACTCTCATGCCAATTTGTAGCTATTTTACGCGTTGGTGAATTCATACAGTGCACGCTCTACATTTGCACGTTTTAGTATTATCTGTTCAGTGTTTAGGTTTAGGGTTGAGGGTAACGGTGGACTTACATGTTATGTTTTTTTTTTTTTTTTAATATATAAAAATCGCACTGTACAAATTCATACAAAATTGCCACCTCGTAAAACAGTTATGCGTTCTCATGAGATCAGGTTGGTTTGTCCCTGGAGTACTCCTAGTTGTTTTAGGAATTATCAGGGAAGAAGTGGTTTAGAAATATATGTGCTTTGATGATGTGTAAATGTGATTTTTGAGGGCAATATTTTGATTAATATTCTATCTTAACCTATCTTGACCTTCTCCCACTCTCCCCTAACCATAATTACAACATTTAAAAGCCCCTTATCCACCTTATTCTTCAATGAAGAATAACAACGGTAAAACTGTTTGCATTAAAATATGGTAAAACACACCAATTTGCAATATCAAGCCACAAAATGAGCTATTTTGTATGGCTAAAATTAGCTGGACGCAGATGAGAGCGGAAGCTAGACCTATGAAATTTACAAATGACCGTGCCCACTCTTACACCGTGTCCTAACTACACGCGACGCGACAAAGTCATTTGGCTGTCCACACCAGATGTGACATGACAGATATCACAGCCCCAGAACTGCAGAAGTGCACTGCACTCCTAAGGAAATAGACAAGTTTATTATCTAATTCATAAAAATTAAACCTTTTTAATATGGCAAGCCATTTTAGCCTAAAATATACTACTGTAAGTGTTACTCGTCTGAGTTGCATTTTCACTAGTAACAATTAAATTAGAGAGCTCTATAATTCAATTTTTACTAGTAACAATGCCAATTAGAGAGCTTTCTAATTAAATTCTTACTAGTAACAATTATAATTAGAGAGCTCTTCAAATTAATTTTTACTAGTCATATGTCTCCATTGACTTCCATTCATTTTTAATTACAGAGCTCTACAATTGAATTCTCACTAGTAACAATTACAATTAGAGATCTCTCTAAATCAATTTTTACTAGTAATAATTCCAATTACAGAGCTCTCTAATTCAGTTTTTACTAGTAACAATGCCGATTAGAGAGCTCTCTAATTTAATTATTACTAGTAACAACTGAACTGGAGAGTTCTCTAAATGAAATTCTTACTAGTAAAAACTGAATTAGAGAGCGCTCTAATTGGAATTATTCCTAGTAAAAATAGATTTAGAGAGCTCTCTGATTGGAACTGTTACTAGTAATTCAATTGTAGAGCTCTCTAATTGAAATTCTTACTAGTAAAAATTCTGTTGTAGAGCTCTATAATTAAAAATGAATGGAAGTCAATGGAGACATTTGACTAGTAAAAATTAATTTGTAGAGCTCTCTAATTGTAATTGCAACTAGTAAAAACTGATTTAAAGAGCTCTCTAACTGGCATTATTACTAGTAGGAATTGGATTATAGAGCTCTCTAATTGAACTGTTAGCCTACTTGTAAAAATGCATTTACGACGAGTAACGCGTAGTAGGCTATAGGCTATAGGCTATATTTTAGGCTAAAACGGCTTGCCATATTTTAACATTAAAAAAAACTACATACTGAGTGACTGATACCATCTTTGTTCTGGAATATGCTTATTGGTTCGCAGTTTTAACGTGTTTGCTTTAATGTAGCCTATTTTTTTTTTTTTTTTTTTTAAGATCTGAGGTAAGCTATCTGTTGTTACTTTCAGTATGGCTATAAATGTAACGCAATATGAAATTCAAACTCTCATTAGACTCCTTTAATATTGAATAAAGCACACAATAAGCACCTGAGATTATAGTTTGTATGTTGTTGTTCCAGCCGAGACGTCGCGGTAATAGAAACCGTTTCTAAAATAGAAATTTCGCGTCGTCGTCGTGGCTGTTAGGACAAAAACTAAGATTAACATGACAAAAGATACCTTTTATCGCGTGTTGCGGCGTAGTTAGGACACGGCGTTACGCTAAAATAAGGTGGATTGGGGGCATGGAGATACATTAGCAAGTAGCACATTGGGGATTTTGGGTGAATAATAATAAAAAGTAAACAAGTGTCTTCAGTTCTGCCTTTAAATATAATTTGTTGGTGAGCCAAACAAATGCCAAAAAAGAAGTGAATTGGCTATCCTTTGTATTTAGATGAAGTAATAATTGACCAAATCCTATAGAGTTAGCGCACAATCAATGAGTATAATGTTAGCCTTATGCAACTTTATGCCTTTTTGATATTCACTCATGCCAGCTGCACTCTATAGTCGTTCCTCTGTCATCCCATTTCCCTTGTCATTGTGTTTCAAATCTCTAAAATGGCTACAGACAATAAATGATCATGTGGTGCGGGTGACAAAGAGATGAAATGCTCATTTGGGCTGGAACACGTGCAGCCTCTCTCTTCTTCAGATACTCACGCGCTGTTCCTCGAAGATGCCCTGAAAGACACCCGTCTCCCACGCTCGGTTCAGCCACGACACCGCGATTTTCCCTCGCTGTCATCTCCACAGAGAGCATTTGTGGAGGGAGGGCTTAGCAACCGGGTGTCATGGAAACTGAGCCGTGTGTCCTACGCCATTAGTCTGAGTTGCGAGTTTTTTCTTTGCTGCTCGCATAAGAGGAGCATCGTGGCTCACAAAACAGACCTGAAACAGCAGGTTTCTACAGCTCAAACTTAACCGGTGTACTTGATTATGTTTCTTAATTTCATTCTCGTATAAAAGATGTGACGTGTTGCATTTTTTTTGTCCGACCCCATCCCCTCCTTTTTCCTCCTCTGACTGAAGTTGAGTAACGCTACAGGTGCTGTTGTCTCTGTCTTTCTTCTTTCTGCTTTTCTCTCTTTTCTGCTTTAATTTATTGTGCTGTTTTCCTAAGGCTAATTTGCCACTGTTGCTGATAACATCGTTTCCTTTTTGGTAATATTTATCCTTCTAATTTTTGTTAAGTTTAGTCACAGCTAATGTAACAAAACACACTGTGATGATTCCAGTATTAATAAAAGTTGTACTTAAACTGTGTGTGAGGTGAAGAATATTTATTATTCATTGTGCTTAAAGGAGAAGTTCCAGAACAAAAATTTACAGATAATTTACTCACCCACTTGTCATCCAAGATGTTCATGTCTTTCTTTCTTCAGTCGTAAAGAAATTATGTTTTTTGAGGAACACGTTTCAGGATTTCTTTCCTTACAGTTGACTT
This sequence comes from Garra rufa, assembly GCF_049309525.1. NCBI lineage: Eukaryota > Metazoa > Chordata > Actinopteri > Cypriniformes > Cyprinidae > Garra > Garra rufa. The sequence goes on from NC_133376.1 coordinate 25,014,752, forward strand.
CTATGGTGCCCCTGAGTTTGAACTTCCAAAATGTAGTTTAAATGCAGCTTCAAAGGACTCTACGATCGGTTATTTTCTGAAGAAATTGACAATTTCTATACTTTTTAACCTCAAATGCTCATCTTGTCTAGCTCTGCGTTTACTCTGTGTATTCCAGTTCAAGACAGTTAGGGTATGTAGAAAAACTTATCTCATTTTCAGCCATGTAGGATGATTTTGAAGCTGGAGGAGAAAATGAGATGGGAGTTTTTCGACATACCCTAACTGTCTTGAACCGGAAGATACAGAGTAGACGCTAGACAAGACGAGCATTTGAGGTTAAAAAGTATATAAATTGTCATTTTGTTTAGAAAATAACCGATCATTTTGCTAAATAAGACCCTTCTTCCTCGGCTGGAATCATTTAGAGCCGTTTGAAGCTGCATTTTGGAAGTTCAAACTATTGAGAAAATTGCCTTTGGAGTTGTCCAAATGAAGTTCTTAGCAATGCATATTACTAATCAAAAATTAAGTTTTTATATATTTAAGGTAGACTATTTACAAAATATCTTCATGGAACATGATATTGACTAAATATCCTAATTATTTTTGGCTTAAAAGAGAAAAGATCATTTTGACCCATACAATGTATTTTTACCTATTGCTTAATTACCTATTACTCAAGACTGGCTTTGTGGTCCAGGGTCACAAATAGACATTTAGAAAATATTTGTTGTCCATAAAAATGCATAAACACATGGCTGACTGAAGTTCACTTGAAAGTGCAAGAGCCTTGACTGCAGGTGTATAAAGACAGATCAAATCTTATAAACAATCCCTTTTACAGTGTGCGCGTTTTATTTTAGACGCCAGGGGGCGCCAAAGTGTTTGTGACTAATTCTGTGACTGCAATTCAACATCCAGCAAGAGAAAGTTTGTTCTAATTCTTCAAGCTGTTTGGAGTCTGAAGTTGAAACACAAATAAATCTCGTCTTTCACACCGAAAATAAATAACTTGCAAAAGCCTGTAATTAAAATCACAAGTCAGTCTCTAAGCACCAATTTTGCGCTCATCAGCTTTATAACGACTTTCAACAGTGGTGAGAAAGCCTGAGATTAGCAATTCAGCCTCCAGCTTTGTGTTATTTGCTCAGAAAGCCCCTGAAGGTGTATTAGACAGTCCCAGCTGCACACTGGACTGCTCAGAGCTCAAGTGTGGATCTTCAATGATAGTCAAGTCGCTTCATCAATATAAAACACTTACCCGACTTCATTAGAACGTCTTTTGAGCCTCGTCATCTCTCTGGTGTGTTCTTAAACCACACGAATGCAACTTTAATTAAAAATAAGTAGGCCACGATTAATTTAAGAAATCTTAACAATGATATTCAATGGGACAATAAAGGGTTTAGAGAGTGTAGAACGCGAAAAGACTGTTTATACTATGTGCTCGTTCAGTTTACCATCCCACTGATGGCATACTCACAGAATCCTACCCACGCTGGATACTGCTTGGCTGTCTACTGAACCCTGTAGGTGAGTAACATGATCTTGGTTTCCAATTTGAGTTGGAGGAACCATGAACCTGTCTAGCAATACGCAAAACATAATTTGAAGTACAGTCGCTATTCATGCGTTCTCCAAACAACTGGTCCACTGGAAGGTCTCAGCTAAAAAAAAAAAAAAAAAAATGTTCAAAGAACATTTTGCTACCTTCCCCATTAAGTTATAAAAATAGAAATGTTCTCTGAACATTTTGAAATCTGTCTTTGGATTGCCGGGGAGAGCAGCCAGAGGAAACCCACACAACAGAGAACAAGCACAATAAACGAGGAGTTTTAAATAAATTAACATTTGATTAGGGTGACACCTAATCGAATGTTTACACTATGTTTACACTTAATAAAAAAGACAAAAACACCCTAACTAACCAGTAGACACACAGGGACTTAAATTAGTGAATGGTGTGTTAATCTGCTCATTTGCATGAACCATAGGCTACAAACAAACCAGTTAGAATGAATCAGGCTTTCTAACACCAGAGAGAGAACGTTTACATGCCTTTTACCCTTTTTTTTTTAGCTAAGACTGATTGCGCTACTTGTAGCGTACTCATTTATAAAAATAGAGGGTATGTTGGCGATACTCAGATGTAAACAACAGCATGGGTTGTACAGTAAATGTACTACTCAATTCGTTGTTCTGCTAGTTTATACTATCTAAACCATGGAAAAAAACATGTAGAAGCTGCTAAATCATATAGAGAAGGACTTAGTAAGCAGGAAAGGGCACAATATTTTGACAAACTAACATTAAAAGGTGGTAAAGATATGTACAAGCAGTATTAAAGACAGACTAGCCTAATATTTCACCTATCTGACTGGAAATTATGCTGGAATATTAGGTATGTTTTGATGCTGGTCCTTTGCTGGCTTATGCTGGTCCATACCTGGCTTATGCTGGTCCTTTGCTGGTTTCTGCTATTCCTTAGCTGGTCATGTGCTGGTCAAGGACCAGCAAAAAAATATGTTCGAAGATTATTTTGCTACTTTTCCCATTAAGTTATAAAAGTAGAAATGTTCTCTGAACATTTTGAAATCTGTCTTTGGATTGTCGGGGAGAGCAGCCACACCAACACACAACAGAGAACAAGCACAATACACAACGAGGAGTTTAAAATAAATTAACATTTGATTAGGGTGACACCTAATCAAATGTTTTCACTATGTTTACACTAAATAATAAAAGACAAAAACCAGAACTAACCAGTACACACAGGGACTTAAATCGGTGAATGGTGTGTTAATCTTCTAATTTACATGAACCATACAAACAAACCAGCTAGAATGAATCAGACTTTCTAACACCAGAGAGAGAACATTTACATGCCTTTTACTTTATTTTTTTTTTTAGCTAAGACTGATTGCGCTACTGCTAGCGTACTCATTTTTAAAAATAGAGGGTATATTGGCGATACTCGAATGTAAACAACAGCATGAATTGCACAGTAAATGTACTACTCAATACGTTCTTCTGCTAGTTTATACTATCTAAACCACGGAAAAACCATGTAGAAGCTGCACTCTTAAAAAGGATGTGTTAAAAACAACACAGCCTGTGTTGTTTCTTAACACACCTTTGTGTCTAGTTAAGGACAACACATTTTGTGTTAGTTTTAACTCAACTAGTGTGTTATTCCAGCTAACACAGAAAATGTGTTGATTTTTTCTACACACTATTGTGTTATAAATACACAATTTGTGTCAATTATGTGTTATTTTTTACCAAATTTTTGTATGCAATAAAGACACTGCAAACTAATGTATAGTTTAAACACAATTTATTAAACCTGCTACTAACAATTACATAAAAACTCAAAAAGGTTAAAAAAAGAGAGGTAAACAATCAATTCAGTCATTTCAACATATAATTGTTCCTTGAGTGAAAAGTTGTTAATGGTTTATAAAGTTTGTACTTTAAAAAAATGTGGTATTTGACAACCTCTTAAGCATTAATCGTTTTATTTACATATTTTTATCAGCATACAAGTGATGGTGAGGGTCGTGAGATGAAGTCTCTCGTTTGTCTCTGTCATGTCAGTAACTGCCACAAGCACTTCAGGAGTGTCTTCCAGTCAAAGCTGCAAGAGTAAAATAAAGATACTTTTGTTATTTATAGGCTACACATAGCGAATATTGTAAAATAGCGATAGCTAAAAAGGCAAGAAAAGCTTTAGCATTAGAGATTATGTTAGCGTCTTAGGGCAATTTGCACAATACATGTCACAACGAAGCTGTTCATTTTCAAAGAGAAAGACGCGAAGAACGAATGCATTTTCTCATTAGCACTACAACGTGTCAATGATGAATTAAAAGCGATTCTGTTCACAATTAATCCGACAAAAGAAACTTGTTAAAATAAGCTCCCACCGTCGTGATGTGCCGCAGACGCAGGCGCAGCTCGCATCGGCATTCGTGAGGCAATATTACCACATATATCAGGCCCGTAGCCAGGGGGCGTTCGGGTGGCACCCCATATTGCCAAAGGTCCATAATTTAAATACTTTTTTTTTTTTTTTATAAACAAGTGTTCTTTTAAATAACGACATTGAATTAGTGTAAAAGCTTTAATTATCAAAGATGTCATAAATTTGGGCAAGGAAAGACAAGAATCGCATTATGGATTAAATGCGATAGTCATTTAAAGCATGCCACACGGACCGTTTATACTGTATCCGCTCAGATCACAGCAGCGGAGCGCAAATTCACTAAAGCAGACGCGTTTACTAGCGAGCACTAAACAGTGCTGTAAGATCCACAATGAAGCGCTTGAATTTAATAAAAGAACACAAATGACTTTGCGACTTAAACAGGCGAAACAGCGCTGACAAACAGGAGAAACACTGTGCGCGACGATACAGTCAGAATCATTTACCATGTAGCCTTTTTATTTTACACTAACTCCACCATGCATTGCGGTAGAAATGCGGAATATTATATTAATGTAGACATGTATTAACTGTAAAGAAGTAATGTAATATAAGTATAGTATCTATAGCATTTGTGCATTTATACTAAATTTATTTAGACCACTGTTCTTTATACAAATACATAGAAAATATGTGGGCTAGTTAATTTTTATACCATGGTGTTAAGGTGCTATAGGCCTATGTGTGTGTTTTTACTGGTTATCATGTATGCTACTAGCAAGGGTTCATTTTAATAACTCAAACAGTCAGAATAATTACATTTCACCATAAAAAATTGAGCTTTTTTTTTTTTTTTTTTTACAATTTTTACAGATGTTATTGTTTTTTATGAACATTATCTGAGCTGTAAATCATGATAGAGGTTTAATATTTTACTAGACATTGCTTTATCCCGCTCATTCAATATTAATTCTATTTCTGCAAGTCTTAAAAAAGGAAACAAAAAGCCTTAATTTTGATTTAAAAAAATCCTGCAGATACCATGTAGGCCTATATAGTTAAACAAAATTCCTTTCTTGATATTTGTGTTTTGAAAAGGAGGACACTGCATAGGGCCCAGAGGTTGAAAGGGGCCCAGAAAACTCAGTGCAGGGGTGTAGCATGGGTCAAGGAAGAACACGGTACTTTCTGACTAGAGGCAGTTCTGGACCCTTTTTAGATTGTCATCAACTTTTTTATTTTTCTTGTTCAATTTGCACAGTGAACATAGTTGTAGCTCTTATTTTTGAACTCTCAAAATGCACCAAATTAATGGATTTACCTTTAAAATGTATAAAATTTTCTCCAGGGGGGCATGCCCCCGGACCCCCCTAGAGGGATGCACATTCACCCACCATTGTCTCTCGAAATCTTACATGAAGGTCCACTTTTTGAAAAAAAGAACCCCCCCTTCTGCTAGGCTGGCTACGGGCCTGTATATATGTGCCAAATGCCCCTCGACCGTCTCCAAACGATCACAAAAGACATTTTAAAAACGTATAATGGCAAATACAAACATTTCTTACCTTCACACATCGAAGTTATGTCCTGACGATGAAAACTTGCAGCACGAGGAAATTAGCTTGTCTCAGTAGAATAACGGCTCATGAAGTGAGGCAAGCAGCAATGTGATTGGCTGATATTTAACACATATTGTGTTGGACACACTGTGTTGGATATTTTCTTTTTTATTTTTCGTTTTTAACACACATTTAACACAAAGTAACACAAAATGTGCTAAAATAGACATAACACAAACAATGTGTAAAAAATTAACACATCCTTTTTGAGAGTGTGATAAATCATATAGAGAAGGACTTAGTAAGCAGGAAAGGGCACACTATTTTGACAAACTAATGTTAAAAGGTGATAAAGATACGTACAAGCAGTATTAATTAAGACAGACTAGCCTAATATTTCACCTATCTGACTGAAAATGATAAGAACAAACAAATGTTGTCAAGATTCTTGCACTGGAAATCATGGTTCAGTTTGGCCAACCACAAATGCCTTTTGATCCTCAGACAGTTTTCGCACTCTTCTTGATTTTTTGTAACTTTTGGCAGTCTATAGTACTTCAAATGTTTTTCTCGGTCTGACCGATTAGTACAGCCCAAAACATGACAATAATTGATCATTTTCAGCTGCAATAATCAGCAAAATATGCAAGTTTTATTCGTTTCAGTGGCACCAATATAGCCGACTGACGATGCTTTGTGAAAACACTCTATAGCTTGTTAGTAGTTAGTTAGCATTAACACTACTTACTCGCCAACACTGCTGTAACCTAACTTTGGAATTACTGAAATCCACTTCATTTGAAGAATCCTTCATAGCAAAGCTGGTGATGCGGATCACATGAGAGGGGCCCTTCCACGCTTGACCCGTTCACCTCAGATAACTGAGTGCCTTTGAAAGGTGCGCGTTCACCCACCATGACAAGAGGAGCCACTAATCTGCCCCTCACACCCCCTGACTGCTCTTATTGCCCGTAATAAATTTATATCTATCGCCTTCCACCCTTCTCCCACATGTGTGGATGTGTTCAATAAAATGTGAAATGAAATTCGTGTCCACTCGGTGCCTTATTATCCCGCCACTTATCAAGGAATCACAGAGAGCTGGCATAGGACTCGGGGGGATTCTTCACACCTCTGTTCCACCTACACAATCCAGAACAGTTAGGAAGAAAAGGAGAGGAAGAACGTGATTTTGAATCTATTTGCTTTGCGCAAAATCTACTAAATCTAGGTATTCAAATGCAACGTTTTATGTGTTCTGTACATTAATACAATTTTTTTTTTATCTCTAACTGGTCAAAGATTACTTTATTAATAGCTGTTTGAATGTTGTGGTATTTTTCAATCAAAATTCCTATGTGTGAGACAAGGACAGTGCACATTTCAATCAAGGGTTTCATTCACTTAAAGAATTGTAGGTTCATGTATTAAATGCTACGTGAGAATAAATAAAATGCATAAAGAATGGTCATATAGGATAGCCGTATTATTGATGGCTATGCCTGTTTCAGAAAGTTATGAGGACAATTCCTTGAAAATGTAAAGAATTTGAAAGAGTATTGACCTGGTCAGCTACATCTGCAGCCACATGTGCTGACTTATTCTTATATTGTTCCCACTGGCCTTGAGCATGGATATTGCAAGACATGATTTTTGTACAATAAGGGAGCTCACATTAAGCAATGGTAAATTCTAAGACTCCCATCACTGAAAAAAAGTGTTGGATTCACATGATTTAATCATGTACTTTAGTTTCACATGAATTAGTTAAGTAACACAAACATATATTGTTCATGTAGGCTAATTATTTCATTCATTTTAATATATATTTTCTGTCACATCACTAAATTATTAGATAGTACTAGCTAACTAACTGTTAGCAAACAATAGCACATATTAGTGTGCCAAATGCCAAGTCTGCTCCTTATGTAAAGTAACAAACACATATGCAAATCCCATGCAAAGGAAACTACACTTTATGTCAACATCAAACATAAATATTGAGATATTTTAAAGGATTAGTTCACTTCCAGAATTAAAATTTTACTGATAATTTCCTCACCCCTGTGTGATCCAAGATGATCTTGCATGGTCTTTATTTCTTCATTCCCAAAGAAATTAAGGTTTTTGAGGAAAACATGGATGGGTTCTCTAGATATTGGATTTCAGTGATGGCCAGTGAGTTGAAGGTCCAAATTGCCTTTCAATACAGCTTTAAAGGCTTCTACATGATCCCAGCCGACTAATAAGAGTCTTATTTAGCAAAACGATCAGGCATTTAAAAATAAAAAAACTATTTATATACTTTTTAACCACAAACGCTCATCTTGCACTAGCTCTGCGATGCTTCACACATTTAGTAATCACGTTGGAAAAGTCACATGCGAAGTTCTTCGTCTGTGTATTTTGGTTCAGAAAGGTAGGGTAGGACAAAAAAAAAATCCATCTCATTTTCTCCTCCAACTTCAAAATCGTCCGACCTTTTTTTGGTAAAGGGCGTTTGACTTTCTTTGCACGTTCACTTTGTAAACACTGGGTTGGTACTCCTGCTTATGTCAATTGTGCTTGATTACATAATGTTTGAGTTCGAGCTAGTGCAAGACAAGCATTTGTGGTTAAAAAGTATATAAAGTTGTACTTATCTTAGAAAATGACCAATCGTTCCACTGGATACGACCCTTATTCCTCGCCTGGCATCATGTAGAGTCCATTGAAGCTGCATTAAAATTGAACTTTGGACCTTCAACCCTTTGGGTCCCACTGAAGTCCACTATATGGAGAAAAATCCTGGAATGTTTTCCTCAAAAACCTTAACTTCTTTTTGACTGAATAAAGATATACATGAACATCTTGGATGACATGAGTAAATTATCAGGCAATGTTTGTTCTGAAAGTGAACTTCTCCTATAATCTACATTGAAAAAAAGGTTTAGAAAGATGTTCACTGAGTTAAAGTAGAAAATACTCCAGTAATCTTTGTTGTATTTAAAATTTTGAAAACTAGTTTTTACACTGCAGTACATTCCCCTTTTAGAGAATCCCTGTGTTCCAATTTTCATACTATCCATCCTAAATAATGTGAGATTAACATAAGTGTGTCCCAAAGCATAGTTTGTTGAAGAGTATGCCAAAAGTTCCCAGATGGTCTACTATTTCTGGTAGATTTTTGAAGTGTGGATCCATGCACACACTTGGCTTATATTTGCCCAAAACCTTTGTGCTTTGGCAAAGGATTCAGTTCAGAACTACAAACATGAATAAAAAGCATTAAAACTACAAACATGGCGGGTGTGAGCGCAGAACCTCTGAATGTTTTGAGAGCTTCAAACTGGACTAGCAATAGCTGTACCACCTGACCGCCACCAGGTTCACTTAGGCACTTACTCCAAGTCTCAGGACATGGAAAGTAATGAGTAAAATGTCACGTCTCGGAATCTTGGAATTAGGCCCCATCCGGATTATTGCTTGCAAGGTAAAAGTTTTTCCGGTGACAACAGCGGCCGTACTTAACAAGAATAAGTTTGAGAATCAAAGTCTGTTTTTACAAATTAGATACTATGTTGAGTGATTAAGTTAGTTTTGAGTTCTGGTTTGAATTATTTTGGACCTTGCTGTGCATTATGACTCCCAAAGTTTTTTTTCTTTTGCGATTATTGTTATTATTATTATTATTATTATTATTATTATTAAAGTAATATTGTATTTTCTACTTGCTCTACTTTTTATTGTTAATATGATAGCGTAAATGTACATTGTATCATGTTGTAGAGATGACTCAGATTAGTGGCTTTATTCCTGTTGGATTGGGATTATGTTGTTATATTGAGTTTGTTGTATAAAATTGTATAATTAATTCTTGAAAAAAAATGTGCATTTGGATATAAATGCTGTCATAATTTATCATGTTGTAGTGATTTGAGATAAATGAGTGAATTGAGATAATATGCTTAAATGTACTGTATCAAAATTAAAAAATGAGTAACAAGTAAAAAGTAAAATGTTATTTATTTTTGTTTATAAAACAACAACTTCGAAAACAGACAAAACAGGAATGGTAAGAAGCATTATTTGATAAAAGGGCATTCTAATATAATAGGCGCTGATGTTTTTTTTTTTTTTGTGGGCAGAGCATATCTGGTGGCAGTAAATGGCAGTTTTAAGTAGTAGTCTTTGGAAACCATGTAATAAAAGAATATTTAAAAAAAAAAAATTTCAGTTTACATTTAAAAATTCTGACTTTATTCTCACAATTCTGAAAAAACAACTTGTCATTCTCTCTTTTTCCCCTCAGAGTTTTTAGCCCACACTTCTGGGTTTTTTCCCCTCAGAATTAACAAACTTACAATTGTAGAATTAAATCGAGTTCTAAAGTCCAAACTAGGAGATATAAACTTGCATTTGCAGAGAAAAAAAGGTTAGAATTGTGAGATAAAATACGATAGATACACAGTTGACATTATCGTATGTTCCAAAGCTTCTGCTACACGACTCAAAAACGACCTACTTTTTCTTCACCAAAAAAGTACATACTTGAAGAGCGTAGTATAACATTGGGACGCAGCAAACAACATTAATTTTGATGTGTAGATCCCAAATAATATAATTGATTAAATTGGACAGTCTGTTTCCTTTTTTCCCCAGTGCAATAAAAAATATTGAATTATAGTAAAACTTCCAAAAAAAATTTACATGTCAACTAGTGGGAATGATGCATGGCTTGCCATGCCCTTTTATTCTATTAAGCTCTACAAATGTTTTTAACTTATTCTATCACAATGCACCCTTGCCAGCATTATTTATTCTTTCAAAGCGTTTCATCCCGTTGCTGGCATTACAAAGTTATTAAACTAGATAAGAGGTTAAGATGTGCTCCTGATAAAACCCACACACTGAATGTCCCTCTGAGTGTGAAGATAAGAAAGCAAATGAATGCTGTGCAGAAAGGATGGGAAAGAATTAATAAAAGAAGAGAAGTGAAGCTCTTCAGTATGTGCCTCAACTGCATGTCAATGCTCTTTACAAAGAACAGCCATCAGTCATGAGTAAACAGACACGTTTTATTATTACAAGAGTTATTTTGTGGCCTTTCAGACTGTTGGAATTATTATACAGATCTGGAAATTTTGGTCTGATAACACTGAATTTCAATTACAGGGATGTAGGGGTGCAGACGGCAAGGTCTGATTATCACTGTGATAGGCTGAGGGTTGACATGCTCAAAAGAGACGACAGGACGATGTAAAAATGTATACATTTTGTACAGAGACAAATGGAGATGACACCTTTAGGAGTGAAACCTTTGAAAGAATGTCCACATCAATATGCCAAGCGATTATCAATCTGTTGTGCCGGCGAAAGAAAGCCACACCAAGGAGAGGTCGTGAAGGCACGTTGTGAAGAGGTGTGACAGTTTGAGGAATGAGAAGAGAAAATGACTGCAAGAATGCAAGAGCAGTGTGGAGAAGATAAAGAGGGAGGGATAGAGTGCACATAGGTTGAGACAGATGGCAGAGGAAGCCCTTGGGGTGTGGCTGCCAGTCTGCAGTCATGGGATTGGTTGCTCTGACAGCCTCCATCATCGTCACCTGCATCTTCTGCTCTGAGATCAGCCTCATGACTCAGCGCTTCCTCTCATCCACTATACAGGACAGCTTTGGGATTCCCACTTTAGGGATATACAATATGTCACAAAAGTGAGTGCACCCCTCACATTTCAGCAACCAAGTATATCTTCTCAAGGGACAATACTATAGAAATGAAACTTGGATATATTTTAGAGTAGTTAATGTGCAGCTTGTATAGCAGTATAGATTTATTTTCCCCTGAAAATTACTCAACATACAGCCATTGTTGTCAAATGGCAACAAAAGTGAGTACACTCTAAGTGAACTTTTATATATTGTGTTAGCACCATTGTTATCTGGCACTGATTTAATCATCCTGCACAGGCTGTTCCTGGGATCCAGTAATTTAGTGCTTGGACAGGTTGTCTTCAGCAAACTGTTTGCGGGATTTTTCGTGAGCCAACTTCAGATGAGGCTTCCTTCTAGGATGACGCCTATGCAAACTGACTTGTTGCAGTGTGCGCCATATGGTCTGAGCACTGACAAGCTGACCTTCTACTTCTGCAACCTTTAAAGAAATGTTGATCCACTGGTTACAATTTACTACTGCGTGTTTTCTGCGTAAAAAATAAGGGTCGTTTTTGGCTTTAGTCTAAATAGCAGAAGGGCTTATTGAAAAATGCACATTCATTCTCTGCCAGCAGATGCCAGGTATAAAACCGTTTCCTCAGTAACCGCAGTAAACAAAGCAGCGCAGCACCTGGCCTTGAAACCTCCAGCGCTCATAACCATTACCTTTTAAAGTGGAAGCTATATCTCAGTTTACATATATTTAGTTTTTTTTTTCACCGGAGTACCACCTGAGTCTTCTCCTCCTACTTCTACCAGTGATCTGTTCCGAGGTACCTGTGCAGATATCAACAGCATCACTGGATTGTAGGTTGCCAAGTTAAAGGAGTAGTTCTCTTCCAGAACAAAAATTTACAGATAATGTGCTCACCCCCTTGTCATCCAAGATGTTCATGTCTTTCTTTCTTCAGTCGTAAAGAAATTTTTGTTTTTGAGGAAAACATTTCAGGATTTTTCTCTATAAAATTGGAACTATATGTTGCCCCAAGTTTGAACTTCCAAAATGCAGTTTATATGCAACTTCATACGATCCCAAATGTGGTTATAAACGATCCTAGCCGAGGAAGAAGGGTCTTATCTAGCAAAGATCGGTTATTTTCATTAAAAAAATACAATTTATAAACTTTTTAACCTCAAACGTTCATCTTGCTCTCCCTGAGCTGTATTCTGGGTTAAGACAGTTAGGGTATGTCGAAAAACTTCCATTGTATTTTCCTCAACTTCAAAATTAATAATTTCAAAATCATCCTGCATCGCTACGGAAGTACCGACCCAGTCTTTGCAATATTAAAATGCAAAGAAGATCAAACACCCTTAACAAAAAAAGTAAAACGGCGATTTAGGACGATTTTGAATTTGAAGGCGAAAATGAGACGGGAGTTTTTCGACATACACTATCTGTCTTTAACCAGAAAAAACAACAACTGTTCAGGCAGAGCGAGAAAAGATGAGCATTTGACATCAAAAAGTATATAAATTGTACTTTTTTAATGAAAATAACTGATCGTTTCGCTAGATAAGACCCTTCTTCCTCGGCTGGGATCGTTTACAACCGCATTTGGGATTGTTTGAAGCTGCTTTCAAACAGCATTTTGGAAGTTCAAACTCAGGGCACTATTGAAGTCCAGAGAAAAATCTTGAAATGTCTTCCACAAAAAACATAATTTCTTTATGACTGAAGTAAGAAAGACATGAATATCTTGGATGACAAGGGGTTGAGTACATTGTCTGTAATTTTTTTTTTCTGAAAATGAACTTCTCCTTTAAAGGGACAAATGGGTTGAAATTTGTATGTGTCGATTGTGTGAAAAGGATGCATTTCATACAAGATCTGCCAACTGGACAACCATAAAATATGTTGACGTGATTATTCCTATAATAAGGTTTGGGCCATACAAATTACGGGAGTTTTAGCTAAGGCGAACGTAGCAAACATATATAAAATATGCCCAGTGGGATTTTTTTATAGAAAGATTAAAAATACAGGAAAATATTTAAGCGGGATGATAGCGGGATAGACTGGTAAAACACAGGAGAATCCCGGGAAAAACAGGAGGGTTGACAGGTATGGTTTATTCCTGTAGTGGCAAATCTGAATTTTAAGCTGTCATTACTCCAATCATAAGTGCCACATGATCCTGTAGAAATCATTGAAATATGCCGATTTGCTGCTCAATTTTTTTTTATTATTATTATCACATTTGTGCTGCTTGATATGCTTGTGGAAACTGTCGCATTTTCAGGGTTCTCTGATGAATAGAAAAAAAAAGTCTTTACTTTAGCTGCAGAAAAGTATTACTTTCTTACAAAAATGAAACTTTCTTTCAATGTGAGACATATTTAAAACAAATATTTACCGTTATGAAATTCCTGGAAATAAAAGCAGTTGAAAGCAGTTAGAGCACTTTAATTATTGATTGCTAGGCCTATCATAAAAGACTGAAGAGACTCTCAGTATAAAGAAAAACGTTTCTAAGAAAAAAAAGCCTACCCTATAACTTTAATAAATATGCAATCAAATGAAAACCAAGACTACTGCGGTTAGCGAGATGAGCACTGTTTAGCTTGTTGTGTGTTTTATGTCTGTTCTCTATATCTCAGGTAAGTGTACAACATCTTATGCTTTTCAAAAATACAATTCTGTTGGTTTAATTTTGGGGTTAATTTTGTTTATTGAGGAAAACATTATTAAGTGCACCTTTAAAGACCCTCACTTTCATCTCATTCTAAGCCTCATTTCTTCTGTGAAACATAAAAGAAGATATTTTGAGAAATGTCTCAAAATATGTGTCAGAAATAAGCTACAACAGTCAATTCGTCATGAAATGACCAGTAATAAGTGATATTTTAAATAGTAAAAAAATATGTCAAAATGTTACTGTTTTGCTGTTCAAACAAGTTCAGGCTTGGTGAGCAGAAGAGACATCAAAAAATCTTACTGTTCAAAAACTTTTGACTGGTAGTGTAGTGTCAGTGCAAGTAGATTAATGTCAGTCTAGATTCAGGTGTGATACACAAGCACCTCATGTAGCCATCTCTCCTTTCACACCAAAATGCATAATGATAGATATAAAATTGTGGAATAAGGGCATACCAGGAAAGTAGAAATGCACATGAAATCAAGAATTCAACAAAATATAAGCTGTGGCATAAAAGAATTACAAATAGTTTATTGCTCTGTCTAGGAAAATTGCCTTCGTTGCATTGTGGACTAATTCTGTTATGTTTTGGGTTAATTATATTGTGTTGTCAACTTTTGTTTGCTTGGTAAATGATGTTGTGTTGTGCACCGCAGGGCCATGGATTCAATTGTTTGGTACTGAGAAAGAAGAGAATACAAAAGAAGAGGGAACAGAAAGGTACAATGTGTCTTAAAGGGTTAGTTCACCTAAAAATAATAATTCTGTTATTGTTTACTCTTCCTCATAGTGTACAGAAAACCTGAATGATTTTTTTATTTTCTTCTGTGGTCCACAAAAGATATTTTGAAATGGTCTTTTTCTGTCTTTCCATAAAATAAAAGTCAAAGAGGGGTCCAATATTATTTATTCTCAATCATACAGGTTTGAAACAACATGCAGAACTTTCATTGTTAGGGTTTCGCTTTAAGTCATTCTAAGGGTCTCTTTAGACATACTGAAATTGTAATTGTATTGTGTTCTGGAGTCTAAGCTTATTTATACAGAAATGATAGACTTGTCAGAAAAAGTCAAAACAATTATCATCCTCCCATTCCTTCTCTTTCTGTCTTGTAACAAAAGCTCTTTCTGTATCTTAATGGTGTCATGATGTGACTCCTCATTGAGGTCTGGTGCCTTGGTATTTTTTTCCTCTCACATCATCATCTCTTCTGTCATTCAGTCGCTCTTTTGTGCATCACGGTGCAGCGCCTCTTATTTCCAGATAAACAGCATGGCTCGCCGGCACACTAACACGGCAGTGCCCAGTCGGCCAGTTCTAATTAATTGCAGCTAATGAGGAGCAACATTAGCATATCAATACTCCCTTCGTGTCTGCTCTATCCAAGCATGGACGACACAGACTCATCTCTAGCAGAAAAAAAGCATATGGTTGATACCTCACAAAAACACCATTAATTAAATAAGCTCCCCTCATGAAACAACCTCTGCTTCTCTGTCTTTCTTTCTTTCTTTCTTTCTTTCTTTTTTTTAATAACACTCATTTGGTCCGCTATTCTTTGTAGCATGCCTCACAGACAGGAGAAAGAATGTGCATAGCTGCGTTTTTCTACCCTATTCTCTCTGTCTTTGAATGGGAAATGGAAATCAATGTGGTTTTTGTATTGTAGAATCTCCCCATCAATACTATGCAGCTGAAAATGATACACTGTTTTCCGAAGGAGCACAAGGCCATTTATTCCAGTACCACAATTTTTAGGACCACTGCCAAATTTGAGTTTTGTTGACGGCAGTGCTTCTGGAGTTTACTGTAGGCAACTGCCTCCTAGGGGGTGTTCCATAAACCAAGTTTACCAAATAAGTCAGGCTTATTTCAGTTAGTCTGACATATTGTCACTTGATTTGGCTCAAAATAAGTCAGACTAACTGAAATAAGCCTGACTTATTTGGTAAACTTGGTTTATGGAACACCCCCCTAGTCAGGTAGAGCTGTTAGTTCTAGTATCAGTACTAGGTACTGTTTGTATTATTCCACTTGTCTGTGTATGTTACACCATAGGTGGTGCCATGTTACTGCTTTTATGAGTGAGTCATTGAATCATTTATTCAGCTGATTCAATAAAAAACACCATCCCATTCAGTAAAGAATGACAGTTCAATTAACCCAATTACAATTAAATGGGTCCTTCAGGTGTACCCTTTAAAAATCCTTAATATGAATGGCCTTTCAAAACAGTGGCCATGATGGTTCTCATTTATCCTGTTTGGACAAGTGTTTTATGAGTGAGTACTTGAATCATTCACTTACCCAATTCACTCAAAAACACTGATTTGTTCAGAAACGAAACGTGATCATCTTTATGAGTAAATAATTGAACTATTCAATCAACCAATTTATTCAAACCACTGAACTATTCAAGACAAAAACAAGTGAAATATTCCTGATCCGAATCTACCTGATCTCATGACGAAAACATACACTGCCCTCCAAAAATTTGGAAACGCCCTTGAAAAGTGGGGTTTTGGACAATATTGGCATTAATCCTTTTTAATTTGTGATAAATTTGCACTGATAAATGACAACACAAACTACGAAAACATATTTTATTACATAAACAGTTTATACATTTATGAAAATATCCACCATTAGCAGCTATTACAGCTCTGGATAATCTGGGCATCCGAGCTGTCAGTTTATTCAAACATTGACTTGATATATTACTCAAAGCCTCCTGAAAGATTGCCCAAAGATGATTCACACTATGCTGATATCGTCTAAAACCACACTTTGCCGGGGGTGTTTCCAAGCTTTTGGAGGGCAGTGTACCTGTGGGAACTTTTTCGTGTGTATGTGAAATACGTACCAATAAGTACATATCACTCCAGTTTCCTGGATTTGCTGGTGTGTTTTGGATCATTGTCCTGCTGCAGAACCCAAGTTCGCTTCAGCTTGAGGTCATGAACAGATGGCCGGACATTGTCCTTCAGGATTTTTTGGTAAACAGCAGAATTCATGGTTCCATTTATCACAGCAACTCTTCCAGGTCCAGAAGCAGCAAAACAGCCCCAGACCATCACACTACCACCACCATATTTTACTGTTGGTATCATGTTCTTTTTCTGAAATGCTGTGTTACTTTTACGCCAGATGTAATGGGACACACACCTTCCAAAAAGTTCAACTTTTGTCTTTTGTCAGTCCACAGAGTATTTTCCCAAAAGTCTTGGGGATCATCAAGATGTGTTCTGTCAAAACTGAGACGAGCCTTTATGTTCTTTTTGCTCAGTAGCGGATTTCGTCTTGGAACTCTGCTCAGGTTTTTTTTCCCAGTCTCTTTCTTATGGTGGAGTCATGAACATTGACCTTAACTGAGGCAAGAGAGGCCTGCAGTTCTTTAGATGTTGTTGTGGGGTCTATTGTGACCTCTTGGATGAGTCGTCACTGCGCTCTTGGGGTAATTTTGGTCGGTCGGCCACTCCTGGGAAGAAATGGCTTTATAACCTTTCCAGACTGATAGATCTCAGTTACTTTCTTTCTCCTGAATTTCTTTGGATCTCAACATGATTTGTAGCTTTTGAGGGTCATTTGGTCTACTTCACTTTGTCAGGCAGATCCTATTTAATTGAATTCTTTATTGCGAACAGGTGTGGCAGTAATCAGGCCTGGGTGTGGCTAGAGAAACTGAACTTAGGTGTGATAAACCACAGTTATGTTTTAACACTTTTTCACACAGGGCCATGTGGGTTTGGATTTTTTTTCTCCCTTCATAAAAAAACCCTTTATTTAAAAACTGCATGTTATGTTTACTTGTGTTATCTTTGATTAATATGGTTGTGTTTTTTGTTTGTTTGTATTTTTTATAATGACAAGGTATTAATATACCAAACTAAATATGTAGTGTTGCACATGTACATATATTTTTTCCCCTAAATCACGTGCTGTGAAAAGGGTCCTTTTAAAAAAAACTGTTATTCATACACATTTTAAATGTTTTACATTCTTTTTTTATACTTTGGCATGCTTATATAAGAATTTAAGAAATCTTGGATTTCTGAAAAGTAGAGCTGAATGGAAGATGGAAATCAATATTGGTGCAGCTCTCTCTAGTTCTTGTCAGAGACAGAACTCAGAAGAATGACACCTGCATGCACTTCCTACAGCATGTTATTCTAAGATTGAACAGGTAAAAAAGAAAAAAGAGGCAGTGATAGCGGTTGAAACAGGTTAGCAGTGGGAAAAAACAAGGGCAAGAAGTCTCATGACACTCAAGCAGGCTGCTTGGGTGTGACGTGACCTTTTCTTCATCTGGGTATTTACTCATCAAAGACTCACTCTCACTTTTAAACAAGCTTAGGGTGGCATGCTAACACAGTGCTTATTAAGTAGCCATCTTGAAAGACTGACTCCCTGTCATGTTTTAATGGATGGCATTTTTGATGCATCTGGCAGGGTGTCTCATTCAGTTTTTCCACTGCACTTTAAAGGCGAAGGAATGGGGACAAAAAGCTGAATTAATTAGCTTCTTTAATTACATGTTATCCAAAACATATTCTCCATGGGCGTAATTAACAACAATTTATTTGGACACAGTTTCTTCTTGAAGGAGGTAATGTTGCTAATTGGAATTATTTTTAAGTTGTGTGTTCAGCAATTATGTGCACTTTTCCTTCTCCAAGACAAGCCATGAGAAATGTACTGTTTCCAATTGCAGATTTAATAGATAAATTTACAAAGTGTTTACTGGTTTTGTAAACGCAATAACACTTGAAAGACCTCTGAAAAGGCAAAATACAGAGACGAGCCCACAGGGTAAACTCACTCAAATGCCTGCTCTTAGTTCAAGGAATTTCATGAATATTCACATTAGTGATAGAAACACTAAAAGACAGAAACAACAAACTGCTTCTTTGTAAGTAGGCTAGAGAATTTGGATTTTGAAAGAACATTTATGATGGTCTCTGATGAAAATTCTGGTAATGCAGCCATTTTCATGAGATTGTTTGGCTGTTGGTAGATTAGCTCTGTGCTTTGCACATTTTTGTTTGATTAGAAGCTGTAGTAGCTAATGAAAAGAAGAAAAAACAATCAGTCAATTAGTCAGCCAAAATATAACCTGGCATGTCAGGATGGCAATGTATTTCACTCCATAGCCTTTTAAACAAGCTGTTAACTGTTATTTAGACAGTTTTCCCCCCATAGGCCACAGTGTTTCATCTGATCTGTTTTGAGTACACTTGAATTCATCATGCTGAACAACCCCTGACCTTTTAAGACAATTGCTTTAAAAAAGCTTTACCTTCATGTAAAGCTTACCAGAAGAGCAAAACACTTATTATGTTTAATTAAACCACTTTTTGTGAGTATAGAAAATTGTCCTTTTGCTGGAATTTGTCATTTGAAGTGAAAACGTCTCTAGGTTACGTATGTAACCATGGTTCCCTGAGAAGGGAACGAGACACCGCGTCCCCTAAGGGGTCGCTATTGGGGAACGCTGCAGCGTGACTCGTGTCTGAAGAATGCATATAGAAAAACTACATGAAATGGCCGGCGACAGCGTATGATGTCACCGCGGTGCGCTCGTCGCTGCTGGTGCGTTACTACCGGGCGACACAGTATAAAGAGCCACCGGTGTAAACACATATCCGCTTCATTGTCTGAAGCTTCTCGTCCGAAGCATGGAAAAAAGCGTAGGGG
This sequence comes from Garra rufa, assembly GCF_049309525.1. Classification (NCBI taxonomy): domain Eukaryota; kingdom Metazoa; phylum Chordata; class Actinopteri; order Cypriniformes; family Cyprinidae; genus Garra; species Garra rufa. Next base: position 25,034,245 of record NC_133376.1, read on the forward strand.
ACGCGGTGTCTCGTTCCCTTCTCAGGGAACCATGGTTACATACGTAACCTAGAGACGTTCCCTTCCGAGGGAACTCTCACCGCGTCCCCCAGGGGTCGCTATTGGGGAACGGTTATACCCACGTCTCCATGCTGAGGGGAGTGCATAGTAGCGAGCACTAAGTGTAAATTCTGTGAAGAATTATCCCTATAGGACGAGGTGACAGCTTTCAGAACGTAACCTCCCCGGCCAAAGCCTGAACTGTAACTCACTTACCTGAATGGGTCAAAGGACCCAGAGCACAGCTCAGGTTGGAATCGGAGATTCCTTCGGAGGAACAGCTAAGTTAATACTTAGACTTAACTAGAACAGGAACTGCCAGTACTACTGAGTCTAGTTCCCTCAGTGAACTGACTCAGAAATAGCGGCTAACAGGCCTGTCCCAAGACAGAGAACGTTCTAGCAGGGGTTATCCTCAGATAACGCACCCTGGATAACAGATGGTCAGGAGATATCTAAGGTGATATCGAGTGAAGTTGGGCCCAGGGAGACCGGGGTTTTAAACCAACACAAAAAATGGGAACGAGGACCGCGTAACCCATACCGTATAGGATTTTAGAAAGAACCAAAAGCTTGGTGGGAACTTACCACTTATGTGGATTTTAGGAGGTGCACAAGGATTCCGTGTGCACTTACCACTATTGTGGAATTCAGAAAGTGCCCAGGGTTTAGCGTGGGACACTTACCCTAGTAAAATGGGATTTGGAGACTCTGTTTTCCCCCATTTTGGGGGTTCCATTGTTAAAGCTCCAGATTTGTCATAGGATGACAAGAATTAAAATAGGGGAGGACCCTCCCTGTATTAGAGAGGGTAGCAATGCTACACCCTATTCAGGACAGACAGTCCTCAAACTGCTAGTCAACTGATGAAATCATGGAGCTACTGACCATCATGATAGTGGACGCAGACGGCGGACAGACCCCTAACCCCGACTTGCAGGGAGGAACATCCGTCCTTAAAAGGCTATACTCTGAAGGGACCCTTAGTGTGAAGGGGAGCATACTAATGCCAGTCCACATGGATGCTTACTAGGAGAAGGTGCTGCTCTAGTAGGACCCTTTCCGCAGAAAGGGGAGCAGCCAAAGTCATTTCAAGGCCCTGAAAAGGGGGAACTCCTAGTTAGTCATAAAGCCTGAAGGGGAGGTGACACTTGACCCGGAAGTCAGGCGCAGACAGGCTCCTAACCCTGGTTAACAGAGAGGAAAACCCGCCTGCCAGGAGGCAGCGCTCGGATTTCACCCTTCTTCAGAAGGGGAGCTTACTCCTCCTGCCAGGAGCAGCGCTCTTAAGTGGAACCCTTTCTCAAAGGGGAGCAATCATACCTGACTCAGGAAGCCTGATGACAGACTCTACCCAACCAAAGGGGAATTTGTCCATACGACAGTGATGCTACTGACGAACCTTGAATTAAGGTGAGCTGCTGTCATTGAAGAGCTGTGAGAGGACCCTTTCCGCGGAAAGGGGAGCTACTAAAGTTACTTCAAGTTCCTGAGAAGGGAGCTCCTGGATAATCATGGGGACAGACTCCAACCCTAAAGGCCAGGGAGGAACGCCCGTCCTGACGAGGGGCGCTCATTGGGGACCCTTTCCTCGGAAAGGGGAGAGCCCAGCTCGTGCGTGAGGCCTGAAGAGTGAGAATCAGCCTGGACAAGAAGGACAGACCCCTAACCCAGATGAACCGGGAGGAGAACCTGGCTCTGTCAACGAGAAATAGTACTCTAAATAAATCCCTTCCGCAGAAAGGGGAGTACTACCTCGGTTAAATCGACCCTGCCCTCGGGCTAACAGGGGGATCGACAGACCCCAATCTAGGTGGACTTATGTTCCTGACTCAACGGAACATAAATCCCCCGGAGCAGGAACTTATGAGGACAGACTCCTAACCCTGAAGGCCAGGGAGGAACGCCCATCCAGCCGAGGGGGCGCTCATTAGGGACCCTTCCCTTGGGAAGGGGAGAGCCCAGCTCGTGTGTGAGCCTTAGAGTGAGAATCAGCCTGGACAAGAGGGACAGGCTCCTAACCCAGATGAACCGGGAGGAAAACCTGGCTTGTCAGCGAGAAGCGGTACTCTGAATAAACCCTTTCCGCGGAAAGGGGAGTACTACTTTAGTTACTGGAGAACTGAGAAATTGCTCCTTGGAGACAAAACTCAGGAGGTGCTGGAAAGAACCTTTGGCTGATAAGATCACTCCAAGATCTAAAGTCCACAGAGAGAGTCTGGAAGAGGGATTCTCAGAAAAAGGCCTGCAAGGACAATGTTAAACATGCCAAGGGCAATCCTAAGAAAGAAACTTAGGGAGCTTACCTTGAAGAGGACATAAGTCCTATGTCTAACATATGCTGAGAGGGTTGTTTACCGCATGACCTGTGGCGTGGATAGGACGAACACTGCCGTAACCATAATCCGTAGGATCAGAGGGGGAGCATCCACCTTGGACTCGTCATGTTTTTCTCTGAGAAGCAAAAACACAACACACAGGCCTGAGACAGTATTAAGTTCCTTTTCTTTATTAAAAGAAAAAATGGATCGTACTCACCCATGAGTGACCTGCATTTAACTCAAACTTAAACAAAAACCTGTTTAAGGAGTTAAAATCCAGACCATCGGTAGTGGAGGTTCTTATAGGACATAAGAACCGCTACGTGCAGGGTGCTCATGTTGTAGGACTCAGACCTGGGCCTTCATGGAGTGAAGGACTTAAAGGCAGTGATCTACTTAGTCCAAGTCACATAAATCCAGAAAGGCCAATGAGTCAGGGAAAACTAACAGATCAGTGAAAGACCCCTGGTTAGTCCTCCTAAAAGCAGCCCAAACCGGCAGAGTGGGCTGTCTACTTAAAACCCTAGCAGGGGAGACAGCACCATCTAGGCAAGAGCTTAAAAAGAACTGTTTTTCTCTTTTTTAAAAACCCCCAAAGGGGAGTAATCAGTAAGCCAACACACAGACATCCGCAGATATTTGTATGTGTAGGAGGTAAAAAAACGACCGAAAGCCTCCAGCCCTAAAGGAGGAAGAATTAACACACAGCTAGCCTCAGACAGCTGTAGTTAATAAGACTGTTCTGCCATAATCATGGTCGAACTAGTCTAGGAAAATCTCCCCCTTTTTATATATACACACATATATATATATATATATATATATATATATACACATACACGCATACATAACATGCAAATGTATATACATATACATACATACATTCATATTATGGCAGTAAATTAAATCCACAATCGCAACGCGCAGCCCATATTCGGCTCCCGTGGGAGCTAAACAAACTCCGCCCAGGACGCCAAAATTCCCTCGGGAATAAAACAAGCAAGGAGCCGCTGGCGACGCCG